>NW_025270296.1:0-1411 GCF_018294505.1 Triticum aestivum | reverse complement strand
ATTCTAATGTTCATGAGAATATGATGCTGCCTAAATTGGATACATTTGTTTTGCTTACAAATGAAGGGCCTAGCTTGGAGAAGGATGAACATTGGAGCAAGAACAAGCATGGAGATGATGGCATGCGCAAGGGGAACAAGAACGGAGTTACAAGTGATGATTTCAGGACTTTGAAGCCACCATAATGGGTGCATGAAGCCTTGGACGAAATATACAAGATGCCACTTCATAAATTTCGTCCCGAGGCTATTTTAGGTGCTGCGTCACCTTATTATTGGGCCAGGCCCATGTAATTTCGAAATACATAAGTATGCTATTTTTAGAGTACGCATGTGTGGGGAAACAAGAGATAGGGTTGATTTCGGACCCCTCCACCAAGGGCCACGAAATTCCCCCCCTCTTCCTCCATATATACAGCCCTTAGGGCATCGTTTAGACTTCGGGTTTTGTTTAGATTAAAAGTTTGCCATAGCTGCAACTTCGCGTACTTCGTTTGTGTTCAACGACCAGACAAAGGCGTCACAGAACCCCACCTTGATCAATAAAGCTTTCATCTTATATTCGCAATATCCAGATTGCAATCTCAGTTTCTTGCTTGTTCTTCGTTTGCTCGCAGGAAACAGACCCTCGTGGTCAGGTTGATCGTGCTCCGGCGTGGTCAATAACCTCTCGGAGTTGGTTTAGCGATTTGCTAAGGCGCGACGTCCTCGCACGTTCGTAGTCGGATCGTCAAAGTCGACTGCCACCAAAGCGATATCCATCATCTCATCGAAAGATGGGACACCTTTGCCTCTATCAGACATTGTATGCCTCTTGTATGTATCCCCATCTATTATGTAATGTTGATGTAATGATATCCACCTTGAAAAAGCGTTTCAATATGCGGGTCTATCCTTGGTGGGACCTTCGAGTTCCTTTTGGATAGGGTCGCATATTGGGCGTGACAAGTTGGTATCAGAGCCTCGACCGACCCTAGGAGCCCCCTTGATTGATCGTGTAGTTTGGCCGTTGTTGAGTCTAGATGAAAACTGTTTTCTGAGTCTAGTTATATCGGAGAGTAGGAATTCTTTTTACTCCTCAGCCCCTTCGTCGCTCTGGTAAGGAATCTTGACGTAGGTGTTTTGAATTACTCCTCTTCCCTTTCAAACTTTCTTTAGGATCACGCAGTTGGTTTTCGAGTAGTTGGTTCTCAGCTCTTTTCATCCGGTGCATTTCTCGTCAAGTCGACTCGAGCCTCTTCATCTTTGTGTTCAATCCTTAGTGGTTTTCTTTCCCACCCGCCCACCCTTCTTCTTCTCGGAACCGGAGTCTGTAATCGAGTATCCATCCTACTCGTGCGAAGTTTTTGCTCTCTCTCCTCAATGATTTCAACCGGTGTTTTCTCTTCAAGATATTCATCGATTTCCCCTTC
>NW_025270295.1:0-1411 GCF_018294505.1 Triticum aestivum | reverse complement strand
CATACGGATGATGGTGTGTTTGCTCTCACACATTTATTCAAAGGATCATTGTGATGAATGATACCAATTCTAGGTTGCTGGTAATGCATTTTCACACCATCCGTATGCTTGTGGTAGTCAATATGATACATGAGCATTAATCCGTGGATTTCGTTTTGGTTTTGACAGGAACTTGCATCCAATCCTTCTATTCCCAACTGATGAGTTTATAGGTTGCAGTGTTTGTGGTGGTCTCCTCCTGATGGAGCTCAGTATATGCCCTTCTTGTTTACCTAAAAATCTCTTCTCTCCTAAGATCTTGTAGGAATCTTTCTTTTTTCCTTAAGAAGCATGCTACCAATGGACGCCAGATGTTCCAGCACCGAAAAGTTGGTGACCATGCTTGGGTGTTTCAGAATTCATATGAAAAGCATTTATTTTTTACTTTCAGGGATTGCTCCATCTTGCAGTTTCTAATATGGCTGGACAATTACGATTTCACATATATCTGAAAAACCACAGCCCATCTGTGTTCTATAAACGTTGGTGTGGTCTTATGTGCACCAAGAATTCTGTCATTAACATAAGGTATTTTACACCCGCACTGCAAACTGTTGATAAATCTGATGTGTTGCTTGCACTGAGAATTCTTACATTTGCGTAAGGTATTTTACACTGGCGTTGTGAACTCATTGACAATTAGCATTCATCAGCTAAGCACACCTCGATGTACGCAGCCTGTATATTAACATGTCTTTAGAAATGAGTATATCCAGTGTTTCTTCTCCTTACCTGTCACATGCCATAGCTGTGCGAGGATGTCGTCGGCCGTGTATTGGGTGATGGTGCGGTTGTTCTGCCGTCGGCTACTCTCCACCGGAGGAAGCACGTACGCAAGCATGTAATGGTCATTTCTTTTTGTAATTAGCATGTAATGGTCATTAGGTAGCACACGATGATCAATCCATACAGGATGCTATTAATCTGGAGTTTAACCATCTTTTAAACAGAACGTGATACCATAGTAGATTTGCTAGTTAATGATAAATAATTGCTGGACATACGTTCGTATAGTGCAACCCAATAGCACGTCTGCACAGTGCAGTTAAGGCTTACTCTTACGTGGCCACTCTTTGGTTTTCTTACAGCCCGGAGGTGCGCACACGATGACCACGCCGTAAGTTTACACCGTCAACCTTTTGATTTTACGGTGGCAGTGGCAGTGGTTGTGGCGCGTGGGTTCCTTTTCAGCCGTAATCTTACCCCACATGCTTTCCTTTCTTACGCTCTAGTGCTCTACAACCTGGCCGTGGGAGATGGGTGGGGTGAGGAATAAGAATTCCTCGCCTAGGGTGACGAATAGCGCGAAACCCTAGCACGAAACCCTGGGCGAGGAATTCTTATTCCTCACCCCACCCATCTCCCATGGCCA
>NW_025270294.1:0-1411 GCF_018294505.1 Triticum aestivum | reverse complement strand
CCGGCGGGACTACCTGCTCCCTCCTCCCGCGTCCGGCTATGCTGCCGCACAGGCCTCACAGCCCCGCCTAACTCCCATCGCTGGCCTAGCCATCCCTCTACTCACCCACACATGCTGTTATTCTCCGGCGACGGTAGACGAACCAGTAAACCCTCGCACTCCTCCGCGTGGGAAACAACTGCCGAGTATTCCCTGGCTCCATGTCGTTCCCTTCCTAGGCCTCACCGTTGTCCACCTCCCTGGTGCTCTCGGCGCGACCTGGTCAACGTGGTCAATGAACGACATCCATCGGAAGTGGACTGTACATGGAGAGGCTGACAGTTGGGTCCATGGCCGCACGCAAGGAAATGCCTCCTTATTACGCGCAAAATAATGATTCCTCTACATGACAGCTAGGACCCACAGGCAGGGCCTCTGTATTTCGCGAAAAAACGTTCCCCCCATTGAAAGGTCGGACCCAACAGCTATATCTTCGCACGCAAGGAAGTGCCTCCTTATTATGCCCAAAAAATGAATACCCCCCTACTAGCTGGGACCCACCATATTGTTGGGCTGACTTGTGGGCCTACTAAGTTGACGGGGACGGAGGGCTTTGTCAACTTAGTCAATACTCCAGTGACCGTATGATGTCCATCCAACGGCCATACTGCTTCTTCAACCTCTGGTCTTCTTGCTCCAGCCGCCCAAAGCAGCACCGGTCGTGCTGCCTGCTCCTGCCTCCCGTGGCCGGTTGTGCTACCACCTGCTCTTGCCTCCCGTGGCCCGGCTCCGCGTCGTCCCCTTCCTAGGCCTCGCCGTCGTCCACCGCCGTGGTGCTCTCGGTGCAGCGTGGTCAATGTGGTCAACGACCGACTTCCATCGGAAGAGTACTGTACGTGGAGAGGCTGACAGCTGGGTCCACGGCAGTCGCAAGGAAGTGCCTCCTTATTATGCGGAAAATAATTATTCCACCACCTGACAGCGAGGACCCACCGTACGGGCCACCAGTATTTTGCAAAATAAATCGTTTCCCCCTGACTGCTGGGACCCACCAGACGGGCCACCGTATTTCGTGAAAAAAACGTTCCCCCCGCTGTCAGCTCGGACCCACCGGAAGTGCCTCCTTATTACGCACAAAAAAATGAATACTCCCCCGGCTAGCTGGGACCCACCTTGGTGGGAGGCTGTCTTGTGGGCCTACTAAGTTGACGGGGCCGAAGGGCTTTGTCAACTTAGTCAATATGAACGATTCTAGCTCCAGTGACCGTACGATGTCCATCCAACGACCGTAGTGCTTCTTCAACCTCTGGTCTTCTTGCTCCAGCCGCCCAAAGAAGCGCCAGTCGTGCCGCATGCTCCTGCCTCCCGTGGCCGGCTGTGCTACCACGGAGACCTCACTGCCCCCTACTATTCCCACCGCTGGCCAGGCCCT
>NW_025270293.1:0-1411 GCF_018294505.1 Triticum aestivum | reverse complement strand
TTGTGTCTACTGTAATATAACTTTTCCATGCCTTAATCCACTGATATAAATTGATAGATTCATCAAAACAAGCAAACTATGCATCAAAAACAGAATCTGTCAAAAACAGAACAGTCTGTAGAAATCTGAACATTCACCATACTTCTGGTACCCCAAAAATTCTACCAAAATTAGGAAACATAAAAAAGTTGTACATAAAGACAGTGCAAAAGGAATCAGAACCATTTGATGTTCCAGCAAAAAATGTAAAATCGAGCACTACAGCCAAAGTTTCTGTCCTGCACCGTACAAACCAACAAGCATTGTAAACATCCTAAAGGCAAACCTTGGCACATTATTTTTATATACAATGGAATTGTACAAGGGGATAATTATTTTTGATGAAAAGTTTCTGTAATCAAGATTCACAAAGTTTCCGTGAGCATGAACAAAGTTCAAGGAGCTCTCCCACTTCAACAATGCTTGTCTCTCTCACTTTCACTTTCCTTTTTGAAAAGTTTTTAGGTTCCCCTCTTTTTTAAAACTATATAAAAGCACTCAACAGAAATAAATGACTCTCTAAAACTTCCAGGTTGTCTCCCTGGCAGCGCTTTCTTTAAAGCCATTAAGCTAGGCATATAGTGCTCAAGTAATGAATCCACCCAGATCCCAATGTATATCAAAGACAATTTTAATTAACAATGATTTGTAATTTAGTAGTGAGCAGAAAGTAACATATATCATGCAAAAACGAAGTCTAACTATCTTTCTATGCATCGGCATGTCATAAAAGAACAATTGATGCACACATAGTAAAGGCCAACACATAGTATAAGCAGTTTCTTGCAATTTTATCATATTGGAAACATAGAGAGGTGGAGATATAGTTCCTCTCTCATAATAATTGCAAGTAGAGCAGCAAGCACATGCATATCACATTCATCAAAATTATCATGTGTAATGGTAAAAGGCAGCCCATCAATATAATCCTTAATAAGAACAGACTTCTCCGATATAGTGTAGTCGGGAGAATGCAAAAAGATAATAGCACTATCATGTGTGGGTGCAATAGCAACAATTTCATGTTTAACATAAGGAACTATAGCAAGTTCATCTCCATAAGCATAATTCATATTGGCATCTAGGCCACAAGCATAGCAAGTATCATCAAAAAGGGATATTTCAAGAGAATCAACGGGATCATAGCAATCATCATAGCAGTCATCCTTTGGTAAGCACGAAGGGGAATTAGGGGAATTAAACAATGTATGAGTTGAAGAGTTACTCTCAGTAGAAGGTGGGCACGGGTGATCAATCCGCTCTTCCTCCTTTTGTTCTTCGCTCTCCTCATCATCTTTTTCATCCAATGGGCTCACAGTTTCATCAATTTCTTCTTCCATAGCTTCCTGCAAAATATTAGTCTCTTCTTGGA
>NW_025270292.1:0-1411 GCF_018294505.1 Triticum aestivum | reverse complement strand
TCCAAGAAGAGACTAATATTTTGCAGGAAGCTATGGAAGAAGAAATTGATGAAACTGTGAGCCCATTGGATGAAAAAGATGATGAGGAGAGCGAAGAACAAAAGGAGGAAGAGCGGATTGATCACCCGTGCCCACCTTCTACTGAGAGTAACTCTTCAACTCATACATTGTTTAATTCCCCTAATTCCCCTTCGTGCTTACCAAAGGATGACTGCTATGATGATTGCTATGATCCCGTTGATTCTCTTGAAATATCCCTTTTTGATGATACTTGCTATGCTTGTGGCCTAGATGCCAATATGAATTATGCTTATGGAGATGAACTTGCTATAGTTCCTTATGTTAAACATGAAATTGTTGCTATTGCACCCACACATGATAGTGCTATTATCTTTTTGCATTCTCCCGACTACACTATATCGGAGAAGTCTGTTCTTATTAAGGATTATATTGATGGGCTGCCTTTTACCATTACACATGATAATTTTGATGAATGTGATATGCATGTGCTTGCTGCTCTACTTGCAATTATTATGAGAGAGGAACTATATCTCCACCTCTCTATGTTTCCAATATGATAAAATTGCAAGAAACTGCTTATACTATGTGTTGGCCTTTACTATGTGTGCATCAATTGTTCTTTTATGACATGCCGATGCATAGAAAGATAGTTAGACTTCGTTTTTGCATGATATATGTTACTTTATGCTCACTACTAAATTACAAATCATTGTTAATTAAAATTGTCTTTGATATACATTGGGATCTGAGTGGATTCATTACTTGAGCACTATATGCCTAGCTTAATGGCTTTAAAGAAAGCGCTGCCAGGGAGACAACCTGGAAGTTTTAGAGAGTCATTTATTTCTGTTGAGTGCTTTTATATAGTTTTAAAAAAGAGGGGAACCTAAAAACTTTTCAAAAAGGAAAGTGAAAGTGAGAGAGACAAGCATTGTTGAAGTGGGAGAGCTCCTTGAACTTTGTTCATGCTCACGGAAACTTTGTGAATCTTGATTACAGAAACTTTTCATCAAAAATAATTATCCCCTTGTACAATTCCATTGTATATAAAAATAATGTGCCAAGGTTTGCCTTTAGGATGTTTACAATGCTTGTTGGTTTGTACGGTGCAGGACAGAAACTTTGGCTGTAGTGCTCGATTTTACATTTTTTGCTGGAACATCAAATGGTTCTGATTCCTTTTGCACTGTCTTTATGTACAACTTTTTTATGTTTCCTAATTTTGGTAGAATTTTTGGGGTACCAGAAGTATGGTGAATGTTCAGATTTCTACAGACTGTTCTGTTTTTGACAGATTCTGTTTTTGATGCATAGTTTGCTTGTTTTGATGAATCTATCAATTTATATCAGTGGATTAAGGCATGGAAAAGTTATATTACAGTAGACACAA
>NW_025270291.1:0-1411 GCF_018294505.1 Triticum aestivum | reverse complement strand
AGTTTTAGTCCGTAGGACGAATAAAAATCATACCATAGGCTAGCTTCTAGGGTTTAGCCACTCCGATCTCGTGGTAGATCTACTCTTGTACTACCCATATCATCAATATTAATCAAGCAGGAGTAGGGTTTTACCTCCATCGAGAGGGCTCGAACCTGGGTAAAAACATCGTCTCCCTTGTCTCCTATTACCATCCGCCTAGACGCACAGTTCGGGACCCCCTACCCGAGATCCGCCGGTTTTGAGACCGACATTGGTGCTTTCATTGAGAGTTCCTCTGTGTTGTCGCCTTTAGGCCCGATGGCTTCTTCGCTCGTCACTCGCGATGCGGTCCGGGATGAGACTTTTCTCCCCGGACAGATCTTCGTATTCGGCGGCTTCGCACTGCGGGCCGACTCATTTGGCCATCTGGAGCAGATCGAAAGCTATGCCCCTGGCCATCAGGTCAGGCTTGGAAGCTTGAACTACACGGCCGACATCCGCGGGGACTTGATCTTCGACGGATTCGAGCCACGACCGGGCGCGCCGCACTGTCACGATGGGCATGATTTAGCTCTGTCATTGGACAATGCCCAGAGCGTCGCTCAGGTGTCTGCTCCGACCATTAGCTCAGGGCTCACTACGTCAGTCGGGGACGGACGGTTGGACGCCGCCCCGGAAACTGCAACCTCTACGGCGATAGAGCCGGATACCAGCCTAGTCCCTCGCAAGGCCCATGACTCCAAGGTGCCGGACTCCGATACGGACTCCGCAAATCCTGCACCTCTTCCGATTGAGCCCGATTGGGCTCCGGTCATGGAGTTCACCGCCGCGGACGTCTTTCAGCACTCGCCTTTCGGCAATATCCTGAATTCATTAAAATCTCTCTCTTTGTCAGGAGAGCCCTGGCCGAACTATGGCCAACACGGTTGGGATGCGGACGACGAAGAAATTTGAAGCCCACCCACCACCCACTTCATAGCCATTGTCGACGATTTAACCGACATGCTCGACTTTGACTCCGAAGACATCGACGGCATGGACGCCGATGAAGGAGACGATCAAGAACCAGCACCTATGGGGAACTGGAAAGCCACCTCGTCATATGACATATACATGGTGGACACCCCTAAAGCGGGGATGGCGAGGAGAAAACGGAGGATGATCCCTCCAAGAAGCAGCCCAAGCGCCGATGTCAGCGGCGCCGCTCTAAGTCCCGCCAAAGCAAAAACGGCGATTCCGGCACCGGAGATGACAACACGCCGGACAGTGCCGAAGACAACCCCCTCCAGCAGGATTCAGTGCATGAGGATGAAGGAGCCAACCCTCATGAGAGAGCGGCCGACAAAGAGGATGAGGACGACAATTACATGCCTCCCTCCGAAGGTGAGGCAAGCCTCGACGATGACGAATTCGTCGTGCCAGAGGATCC
>NW_025270290.1:0-1411 GCF_018294505.1 Triticum aestivum | reverse complement strand
TCGAAATACATAAGTATAGGCTATTTTTAGAGTCCGTATGTGTGGGGAAACAAGAGATAGGGTTGATTTCGGACCCCTCCACCAAGGGCCACGAAATTCCCCCCTCTTCCTCCATATATACAGCCCTTAGGGCATCGTTTAGACTTTGGGTTTTGTTTAGATTAAAAGTTCGCCATAGCTGCAACTTCGCGTACTTCGTTTGTGTTCAACGACCAGACAAAGGCGTCACAGAACCCCACCTTGATCAATAAAGCTTTCATCTTATATTCGCAATATCCAGATTGCAATCTTAGTTTCTTGCTTGTTCTTCGTTTGCTCGCAGGAAACAGACCCTCGTGGTCAGGTTGATCGTGCTCCGGCGTGGTCAATAACCTCTCGGAGTTGGTTTAGCGATTGCTAAGGCGCGATGTCCTCGCACGTTCGTAGTCGGATCGTCAAAGTCGACTTCCACCAAAGCGATATCCATCATCTCATCGAAAGACGGGACACCTTTGCCTCTATCACTACACATTTCTTTTGGCGAAAGATGAGACGGGATGTTGAGCGTTTTATTGCTCGATGCACTACATGTCAAAAAGCTAAGTCACGACTCAATCCTCATGGTTTATATATGCCTTTGCCTGTACCTAGTGTTCCTTGGGAGGATATATCTATGGACTTTGTGTTAGGTTTACCTCGAACAAAGAAGGGGAGGGATAGCATATTTGTTGTCGTGGATAGATTCTCGAAAATGGCACACTTTATACCATGTCATAAAAGCGATGATGCTGTTAATGTTGCTGATTTGTTCTTTCGTGAAATTATTCGCTTGCATGGTGTGCCAAATACTATTGTTTCAGATCGTGTTACTAAATTTCTTAGCCACTTTTGGAGATGTTTATGGGCTAAGTGGGGGACTAAACTGCTTTTTAGTACTACTTGTCACCTCCAAATTGATGGACAAACTGAAGTAGTCAATAGAACGTTGTCTACTATGCTTAGGGCTGTTTTGAAGAATAATAAGAAAATGTGAGAGGAATGCTTGCCTCATATTGAATTTGCTTATAATCGTTCATTGCATTCTACTACTAAGATGTGCCCTTTTGAAGTTGTGTATGGTTTCCTACCTCGTGCACCTATTGATTTGTTGCCTCTTCCATCTTCGGAGAAGGTTAATTTTGATGCTAAACAACGTGCCGAATTGATTTTAAAAATGCATGAGTTAATTAAGGAAAACATTGAGCGTATGAATGCTAAATATAAACTTGCTGGAGATAAGGGTCGAAAACATGTTGTGTTTGCACCTGGAGATCTTGTTTGGTTACATTTGCATAAGGATAGATTTCCTGATTTGCGCAAATCAAAGCTAATGCCACGTGCTGATGGTCCCTTTAAGGTGTTAGAGAAAATAAATGATAATGCATATAAACTT
>NW_025270289.1:0-1411 GCF_018294505.1 Triticum aestivum | reverse complement strand
TTTTTGCGTCTAGATGCACAATTCAAATCCACGTCATCAACTTTCAACCCTTTCTGACATAATTTGCTATTTTCGATGCATTTACTGATTTGTTTTGAGAGCTAAATCACCGTGAAAGTGAAAATCAGTACAAAATGAACTCTGAAAATGTTGAAACTTGGCAAGGTATCATCATTTCACCCGCATAGCATGTGCAGAAAAGTAGAGAGGGTTACGGAAAATACTGGATGCACTTCATGGACAAACTAGACAATCTCTTAGGAAGTATCAACGTTTCGGACAAAAACTCATCTGTTACACCGGCTATTCAATATTTTAATAACTTAGTACAACTCCGGACTTTTTTTGCGTTCAGATGCACAATTCAAATCCACGTCCTCAACTTTCAACCCTTTCTGACATAATTTACTATTTTCGATACATTTACTGATTTGTTTTCAGAGCTAAATCATCGTGAAATTGAAAAACAGTACAAAATGAACTCTGAAAAGGTTGAAATTTGGTAAGGTATCATCATTTCACCCGCATAGCATGTGCTAAAAAGTAGAGAGGGTTACGACAAAAATTAGATGCACTTCGTGTATAAACTGGAGAATCTCTTAGGAAGTATCAGAGTTTCGGACGAAAACTCATCTGTTACACCGGCTATTCAATATTTTAATAACTTAGTACAACTCCGGACTGTTGTACTGTTGTATTGCAGTTTCAGAAAATGTTCGCGTGAAAAAGTTGTTCGTGTTTCCAAATTTTGTTTGGAAATTTGAAAAATTGTTCCTGTTCAATTTTTTGGGTAGTTTAAAAAATGTTTTCCGTTCTAAAAAATATGTTCGCATCTCCAAAATTCATTTGTGTGTTGAAAAATGTTTGAGTTTTCTCAGAATTTGTGAAAAAAAATAATCTTCGCGTTTGATAAAATATTCACGTTTTCTTTTTGAGAAAAACGTTTTGTGCTCGAATTTTTAAATATGTTCGGATCGGCGTTCTAGTTTTCTTAAGATTTTGCAATGGTCTGTGGTCAACAAAGCTAGCTAGCTCAACTGGTTCGAGGCGCACGCTCATAAACAACAGGTCTGGTGTTCGATTCCTGGCACGAGAGAGATGGGCTGGCCCAGTCTATCGATCCCCTATGCGATCGCTCGACTGCTTGACGCAGAGAGCGTCACATAGGAGCTCCCGAGCTCCTATACGGCGCTGCAGGCGCCTGTTCGCGCTCCTGGCGCCTGCAGCGCCCCACGCTGGGCCGGGCCACGAACCGCGATGACCAGGGAACGCAAAAAACCTCGCCAAAAAATGGAAAATAATAATGATCTCTACAGTATTCGAACTTATCACATCGTGTTAACATACAGGTGCTACTAGCCAAACGACCTACTTGCCATTGTTGATTAGCACCAGGGGCGACATCTGCAGC
>NW_025270288.1:0-1411 GCF_018294505.1 Triticum aestivum | reverse complement strand
GTCGTCAACAGTCGCAATTTTGGCCGATTCTGGACCGTTTTGTGTACTATTACTCACCGTTTTGGGGTCCCAAAGCGATTTCCATGGTTGTTGAACCCCAAGGTGCGCTTACGTGTCGGTCATCAAAACTCGTAGTTTTGGCCGATTCTGGCCCGTCTCTTGGACTATTACTCACCCTTTTGGGGTCCAAGAGCTATTACCACGATTGACGAACCCTGGGGTGCGTTTGCGTGTCGGTCATCAACACTCATAGTTTTGGCCGATTCTGGCCCGTTTCATGGACTATTACTCAGTTTTGGGGCCCCAGAGTGATTTCCACAACGGACGAACCCCGGGGTGCATTTAAGTGTCCGTTGTCAACACTCACAATTTTGGCCAATTCTGGTTCTTTTCATGCACTATTACTCACCGTTTTGGGGTCCTAGAGCGATTTCCACGATTGACGATCCTTGGGGTGCATTTATGTGTTGGTCATCGACACTCGCAGTTCTGGCCGACTCTGCCCCGTTTCATGGACTATTACTCATAGTTTTGGTGTCTCGGAGCGATTTCCATGATTGACGCACCCCGGGGTGCGCTTACGTGTTGTTCACTAGCAATCCTAATTTCTTTCGATTCTGGGCTCTTTCATGGACTATTAATCACCATCTTGGGGTCCCAGAGCGATTTCCACGATTGATAATCCTCGCGGTGCGTTTACGTGTCCGTCGTCAACAGTCGCAATTTTGGCCGATTCTAGACCGTTTTGTGTACTATTACTCACCGTTTTGGGGTCCCAAAGCGATTTCCATGGTTGTTGAACCCCAAGGTGCGCTTACGTGTCGGTCATCAAAACTCGTAGTTTTGGCCGATTCTGGCCCGTCTCTTGGACTATTACTCTGTGTTTTGGGGCCCCGGAGTGATTTCCACGATTGACGAACCCTCGGGTGCGTTTGCGTGTCGGTCATCAACACTCATAGTTTTGGCCGATTCTGGCCCGTTTCACGGACTATTACTCAGTTTTGGGGCCCCGGAGTGATTTCCACAACGGACGAACCCCGGGGTGCATTGACGTGTCGGTTGTCAACACTCAGAATTTTGGCCAATTCTGGTTCTTTTCATGCACTATTACTCACCGTTTTGGGGTCCTAGAGCGATTTCCACGATTGAAGATCCCTGGGGTGCATTTATGTGTTGGTCATCGACACTCGCAGTTCTGGCCGACTCTGCCCCGTTTCATGGACTATTACTCATTGTTTTGGTGTCTCGGAGCGATTTCCATGATTGACGCACCCCGGGGTGCGCTTACGTGTTGTTCACCAGCAATCCTAATTTCTTTCGATTCTGGGCTCTTTCGTGGACTATTACTCACCATCTTGGGGTCCCAGAGCGATTTCCACGATTGATGATCCCCGCGGTGCGTTTACGTGTC
>NW_025270287.1:0-1411 GCF_018294505.1 Triticum aestivum | reverse complement strand
GTTCCTCCTCCAAGTCCTTCATAGAAGATTGTAGACACCAAGAGTAGTGTCCGACTCTGCAAAATAAGTTTCCACATATTGCCATAGAGAGAATGATATAAACACAAATCAAATCTGCTGACGTATTCCGCAGTGTGTCATCACACTATGGCCAAGTCCTTTACTCGAATCGTTTTTACTTTTCCACCTTAGCACGTTTTGCGAGGCAGTTTCCTTGGCACGTCTTGTCAAAGCAGAGATCGTGTACCCCCTTTACGGGATTCTCATCAATACGGACGTGGGTAACCCAACTGCGCTATTTATCACGGCGCTTGGGAGGCAAGCGAGTTTTACTAGGCTGGTGGGGACGCACAGCCGCATCCGCCCATATATGGGGATAAGGATCCACCTTTTTACCTACGCCTTCTTCCTCCTTTGCCTATCCATCTCCTGCGCACTCGAGCTCCAGCGCCCATGCCCGCACTCCCCACCTCAACCTTCTCCAGCAATGTCCGGAGCGGGAGGCAAGTGGATGGTCTCCTCCGCTACGGAGGGCCAAGTCAAGAAGCTAAGGAAGGCCGGATACCTGTCTAAGGACATCGCGCACCGGCTTCCCGAAAAGGGGCAGCTTCTCCCCACCCCAAGGCCCCATGAGAGGGTAGTATTTCTTCCCCACTTCCTCCGCGGACTGGGTTTTCCACTCCACCCATTATTTCGGGGGCTCATGTTCTACTACGCCCTGGATTTCCACGATCTGGCCCCAAACTTCATCCTCAACATCTCGGTGTTTATCGTCGTGTGCGAGGCTTTCCTCCGCGTCCGCCCTCATTTCGGCCTCTGGCTCAAGACCTTCAACGTCAAGCCCAAGGTGGTGCACGGCAGCCAGGCGGAGTGCGGAGGCGCCATGGCGGGCTAGATGGCCAACGTCCTATGGTTCGAGGGCTCTTTTGTGGATACCCTAAAGGGGTGGCACTCCGGGTGGTTTTACATCACCGAGCCACGCGATCCGAACTGGATCGCAGCCCCCGAGTTCCGATCCGGACCCCCCACGTGGCTTATGTCCTGGAAAGAGACGGGCCTGTCGTGGGGTGATGAAAAAGAGGTGACCGGATTTCAAACATGCATCCAGTCCCTGGTGAACAAGCCAATCCGGCTTGTTAATGTAATCCAGGTTATGCTCGTCCGCCGGATCCTCCCGTGCCAACAACGGGATTTTAATCTGTGGGAGTTCGACCCGGCGCAGCACCAAACCCTTAGCAGGCTCTTCGACACGATGTATGAAGATGCCTGGAAGGTGCTATTCAAGGGCGCCGAGGCTCCCGCATCCGCTTCCGAGGACCGCGGATACAACTCGCAGCATCACGCTAGCGAGGTAAGCTATCTTCACCTTTTACAGGATGTTAAGCTTTTTTCATAGTTTGACTCTATGCGG
>NW_025270286.1:0-1411 GCF_018294505.1 Triticum aestivum | reverse complement strand
GCTGATTCTGGCCCGATTCTTGGAATATTACTCACCATTTTGGGGTCCCAAAGCGATTTGCATAGTTGTTGAACCCAAGGTGCGCTTACGTGTCGGTCATCAACACTCACAGTTTTGGCCGATTCTGGCCCGTCTCTTGCACTATCACTCATTGTTTTGGGGTCCCAGAGTGATTTCCACAACTGACGAACCCCAGGGTGCGTTTACGTGTCGGTTATCAACACTCGCAATTTTGGCCAATTCTGGTTCATTTCATGCACTATTACTCACCGTTTTGTGGTCCTAGAGGGATTTCCACGATTGACGATCCCTCGGGTGCATTTATGTCTCGGTCATCAACACTCGCAGTTCTGGCCGACTCTGCCCCGTTTCATGGACTATTACTCATTGTTTTGGGGTCCCTGAGCGATTTGCACGATTGACGCACCCCTGGGTGCGTTTACGTGTTGCCCACCAGCAATCTTAGTTTTGTTCGATTCTGGGCTCTTCCATGGACTATTACTCACCATTTTGGGGTCCCAGAGCTATTTCCACGATTGACAATCCCGAAGGTGCGTTTACGTGTCCGTCGTTAGCACTTGCAATTTTGACCGATTCTTGCCTGTTTCGTGGACTATTACTCACCGTTTTGGGGTCCGAAAGTGATTTCCAGGGTTGTTGAACCCTAAGGTGCGCTTACGTGTCGGTCATCAACAATTGCAGTTTGGGCTGATTCTGGCCCGATTCTTGGAATATTACTCACCATTTTGGGGTCCCAAAGCGATTTGCATAGTTGTTGAACCCAAGGTGCGCTTACGTGTCGGTCATCAACACTCACAGTTTTGGCCGATTCTGGCCCGTCTCTTGCACTATGACTCATTGTTTTGGGGTCCCGGAGTGATTTCCACAACTGACGAACCCCAGGGTGCGTTTACGTGTCGGTTATCAACACTCGCAATTTTGGCCAATTCTGGTTCATTTCATGCACTATTACTCACCGTTTTGTGGTCCTAGAGGGATTTCCACGATTGATGATCCCTCGGGTGCATTTATGTCTCGGTCATCAACACTCGCAGTTCTGGCCGACTCTGCCCCGTTTCATGGACTATTACTCATTGTTTTGGGGTCCCGGAGCGATTTGCACGATTGACGCACCCCTGGGTGCGTTTACGTGTTGCCCACCAGCAATCTTAGTTTTGTTCGATTCTGGGCTCTTCCATGGACTATTACTCACCATTTTGGGGTCCCAGAGCTATTTCCACGATTGACAATCCCGAAGGTGCGTTTACGTGTCCGTCGTTAGCACTTGCAATTTTGGCCGATTCTTGCCTGTTTCGTGGACTATTACTCACCGTTTTGGGGTCCGAAAGTGATTTCCAGGGTTGTTGAACCCTAAGGTGCGCTTACGTGTCGGTCATCAACAATCGCAGTT
>NW_025270285.1:0-1411 GCF_018294505.1 Triticum aestivum | reverse complement strand
GAAGTCATGTTACTAGACCATGATGAACCTACGAACTATGAGGAAGCGATGATGAGCCCAGATTCCGCAAAATGGCTAGAGGCCATGAAATCTGAGATAGGATCCATGTATGAAAACAAAGTATGGACTTTGGTTGACTTGCCCGATGATCGGCAAGCCATTGAGAATAAATGGATCTTTAAGAAGAAGACTGACGCTGATGGTAATGTTACTGTCTACAAAGCTCGACTTGTTGCAAAAGGTTTTCGACAAGTTCAAGGGGTTGACTACGATGAGACTTTCTCACCCATAGCGATGCTTAAGTCTGTCCGAATCATGTTGGCTATTGCTGCATTTCATGATTATGAAATTTGGCAAATGGATGTCAAGACTGCATTCTTGAATGGATTTCTAGAAGAAGAGTTGTATATGATGCAACCTGAAGGTTTTGTTGATCCAAAAGGTGCTGACAAAGTGTGCAAGCTCCAACGTTCCATTTATGGACTGGTGCAAGCATCTCGGAGTTGGAATAAACGTTTTGATAGTGTGATCAAAGCATATGGCTTTATGCAGACTTTTGGAGAAGCCTGTATTTACAAGAAAGTGAGTGGGAGCTCTGTAGCATTTCTAGTTTTATATGTTGATGACATATTATTAATTGGAAATGATATAGAATTTCTGGATAGCATAAAGGGATACTTGAATAAAAGTTTTTCTATGAAAGACCTCGGTGAAGCTGCTTACATATATGGCATCAAGATCTATAGAGATAGATCAAGACGCTTAATAGGACTTTCACAAAGTACATACCTTGACAAAATTTTGAAAAAGTTCAAAATGGATCAGGCAAAGAAAGGATTCTTGCCTGTGCTACAAGGTGTGAAGTTGAGTCAAACTCAATGCCCGACCACAGCAGAAGATAGAGAGAAAATGAAAGATTTTCCCTATGCTTTAGCCATAGGCTCTATCATGTATGCAATGCTGTGTACCAGACCTGACGTATGCTTAGCAATAAGCTTGGCAGGTAGGTACCAAAGTAATCCAGGAGTGGATCACTGGACATCGGTCAAGAACATCCTGAAATACCTGAAAAGGACTAAGGATATGTTTCTCGTATATGGAGGTGACAAAGAGCTAGTCGTAAATGGTTACGTCGATGCAAGCTTTGACACTGATCCGGACGATTCTAAATCGCAGACCGGATACGTGTTTTTATTAAACGGTGGAGCTGTAAGTTGGTGCAGTTCTAAACAAAGCGTCGTGGCGGGATCTACATGTGAAGCGGAGTACATAGCTGCTTCTGAAGCAGCAAATGAAGGAGTCTGGATGAAGGAGTTCATTTCCGATCTAGGTGTCATACCTAGTGCATCGGGACCAATGAAGATCTTCTGTGACAATACTGGTGCAATTGCCTTGGCAAAGGAATCCAGAT
>NW_025270284.1:0-1411 GCF_018294505.1 Triticum aestivum | reverse complement strand
ATTTGGTCACCCCGGCGAGTCCAACGCGTTCACAGAACCCAGTAGAGCATCCCTAGCGCCTCACTTTGCTCGACTTCGAGCTCCAGCACCAATCCCGCGCACGACCGAAACCCGGCGGCCGCAGCCGAGCTCACCGCCGTCAACTCCGGCCACCCCGACCCCAACGGACTCCGCCAAGAGCCGCGGGTCGTCCTCAGCTTCACTCCGGTGGTCGCCGCGTTCCATTTGGTGGCCGAAACGACCAAAACCACTATCGCCGCCGCACTGTTGGTCGCCGCCGGCCAGAACTCCGGCGAGCTGACGTGGCCCAGTTAATTAGCCACTAACCCACCACCTACTGACGCTGACAAGTGGGCCCCAGGGCTTAGTCAAAGCTAACCAGCCCGGGGTCAACGCGGGATTAGCCCTGTGACACTGACGTGTGGACCCCACACGTCAGGTTTGACCCGAGCCAGCCCTGTTGACCTGCTGATGTCACTGTGATGTCAGGCTGGCGCAGTAATTGAATTTCTGGATTTAAATTAAATCAGGAAATTCCAAAATATTATTTAAACTTCAAAAACTCATAACTTTTATTCTGTAACTCCAAATTGGACAAATAATACATGAAAAATGATCAGAAAAATCCAATCTATCCATCTGTACTATTCTCATGCATGATCAAACAAGTTAACTTGATGTTTTAATCAGAACAAGAAAAGGCACTTTAAAAGGCCATATTTGAATTTGGAATTTGAATCTTTGATTCAAATTTGCTCAAACACATCTGGTTTTAGTTGCATTAGCCCAACACACTCATATTGCCATGTTTCATGCATGCATCATATTGTTGCACATTGTTTGGTGATGCCTGTGTATCGTTACCCTTTGCGACAGGATCTGTCCCCGAGGAGTACCGTGATTACCCTAACGAAGAATCGTATCCGTGCAACGAACCATCAGGCAAGCAACCAACCATTTGATCATATCGATCCAATCCCATGTTCTCGCTCCTGCTCTCTTTTACTGCATTAAGACAACGCGATTCAAACTGCTGTGTGCTACGGTAGTTGAACCCATTTCCTCTGCATGACCTGTCATTGCCACAGTAACTAGATGAAACCCACTAGCATGTGTAGGAGTTGATTGAGCCATATGTATGTGTTGTTCCTACCTTGCTATGCCTGCTATGCTTAGAGTTGTGTCAGGTCTGGTTCATCTGGGTGATGGGCTAGAGTGAAATGATTATGTCGGTAATAAGAGTGGTGTGGTGAACACGATTTGGTAAAGGTATCGATGAGAGGCCATGTAGGAGTACATGGTGGGTTGTTTCATTGAAGCCGACCTTAAGCACTGAGATCTGTATGTGTGATTTAAGAATCAGCTACTACCATACATTGGGCCCTGAAATATGACCCCGCTCGACTTCTTA
>NW_025270283.1:0-1411 GCF_018294505.1 Triticum aestivum | reverse complement strand
TTTTGTGGCCGCATGTTTCATCCTCCTTTATTGGCCAGTAATTGTTTCCTTTTTTGCCTCTGTTAAAACAGGGATATCTATTCAACTTGTTGCTATAGCGAACTTAAATGTCACACCGGCGACTTTGCTTGATTTCGGTGCAACTGCATAAAACGAGATTGGATTTCCTATTCGTGTTGGCAGATCCTTATTTTATCTTTGTCGTCTCATGAAAGGTCAGTACAGGCCTTCATCCACATGATTGTGCAGTGTGCTTTGAGATGTTGTGCTACTTGTATTGGTACTGTTTTAAATAAATGTTGAACCGAAGCTATTGTATTGCTCTCTTTTCCCATTAAGTAGTGAATAAAAATGGTACCAACCCAGACATGATGCTGGTTGCTTTGTTACAACAAACTCTGCATCACCCCCTTTATAAGTAGATGGAAGCACATGGTGTTGTTGCGCCCACTCTCCCCTGGAACTGTTTATGCTTTTTCTTAATCTAATGCCGCTGGTAAAATTAAGCAATGCCACTCTCAGAATTAACTACTGAACCGTTGTAAGAGAATTTCTCTGTTAATACGAATCAATGCAACCGTTTTAGAAATGCTACTGTCCTATACTTTGTTTTCCATCAAGATAAGGTAGATACTTCCTTTTGTGGCCGCATGTTTCATCCTCCTTTATTGGCCAGTAATTGTTTCCTTTTTTGCCTCTGTTAAAACAGGGATATCTATTCAACTTGTTGCTATAGCGAACTTAAATGTCACACCGGCGACTTTGCTTGATTTTGGTGCAACTGCATAAAACGAGATTGGATTTCCTATTCGTGTTGGCAGATCCTTATTTTATCTTTGTCGTCTCATGAAAGTTCAGTACAGGCCTTCATCCACATGATTGTGCAGTGTGCTTTGAGATGTTGTGCTACTTGTATTGGTACTGTTTTAAATAAATGTTGAACCAAAGCTATTGTATTGCTCTCTTTTCCCATTAAGTAGTGAATAAAAATGGTACCAACCCAGACATGATGATTGTTGCTTTGTTACAACAAACTCTGCATCACCCCCTTTATAAGTAGATGGAAGCACATGGTGTTGTTGCACCCACTCTCCCCTGGAACTGTTTATGCTTTTTCTTAATCTAATGCCGCTGGTAAAATTAAGCAATGCCACTCTCAGAATTAACTATTGAACCGTTTTAAGAGAATTGCTCTGTTAATACGAATCAATGCAACCGTTTTAGAAATGCTACTGTCCTATACTTTGTTTTCCATCAAGATAAGGTAGATGCTTCTTTTTGTGGCCGCATGTTTCATCCTCCTTTATTGGCCAGTAATTGTTTCCTTTTTTGCCTCTGTTAAAACAGGGATATCTATTCAACTTGTTGCTATAGCGAACTTAAATGTCACACCGGCGACTTTGCTTGATTT
>NW_025270282.1:0-1411 GCF_018294505.1 Triticum aestivum | reverse complement strand
AACCGTTTGTTGGAGCGTATTGAACAGAATACAGCACACCATCAGAGGGCTAACGTGGTGTCACTCAGTGATTTTATCAAATTGCATCCACCCACGTTCCACCACTCCGTCGAGCCTCTCGACGCTGATGACTGGCTTCACAGTATCTCTCATAAACTGCGTTCCGCGCTGGTAGCGGAGGCTGACAAGGTCACCTTTGCTGCATATCATCTTGAAGGCCCCGCCAGTCTATGGTGGGAGAATTATGGAGCTATGCGCCCAGCGGGCCATGTCACTACTTGGGCTGAATTCAGCGAGGCTTTCCGTGAACATCACATTCCGGAGGGTCTCATGGACCGTAAACGTGAAGAATTTTGCAGTTTCACCCAAGGCCGACTTTCTGTGGATGCCTATAGCAGGGAGTTTGGTAATCTCGCCCGATATGCAACTGAGGAAGTTTCTACTGACGCCAAGAAGAAAGCAAGGTTCCGTAAGGGCCTTAGTCCTGAGCTTCGCCGCGACCTCCGTCTGCATGAGTGCACATCTTTTTCGAAACTTGTCAACAAAGCCATCAGTGCTGAAACTGGTCAGACTGACTATGACGCAACACGCAAGCATGGCCGTGACACGGGTTCCTCATCCGGTGCTGGTCCTCAGAAGCGCCGCGTGTGGGTGCCCAACACCGCCCTACCACCCAGGTTCACACCGAGGCCATCTTTCCAGGCGCCTCGCCCCGTTCAACAGTCTGCTCCAGCCAAGCCCTATGGGGGTCCAACCAATAATGTTCCTCCACGTACCAGTTCCGTGACTTGTTTCAAGTGTGGGGAATCTGGTCACTATATGCGTGAGTGTCCCCAGACCAACCCCAATCAATCTGCTAAAGCTGTTGGCCGTGGCAAGCCGACAGGGAAAGTGTTTCATGCCAAGCCGGTCACCGCTTCACGTGGCCATGTCAACTGTGTCTCTGCCGAAGAAGCTCAAGAGGATCCCAACGTCGTTCTCGGTACGCTTCTTGTTAATTGCCACCCGGCATCTGTCCTTTTCGATACAGGAGCCTCTCATTCCTTTATATCTGAAAATTATGCTCGTTTGCATAACGTTGCATTTTGTGACTTGCCATCCACTATGGAAATCTCTACCCCTGGGTCTAGATGGCAGACCTCTAGGGTAAGTTATGGAAATGAAATCCAAGTCGACAGACTTGTTTTCCTTGCGTCTTTGATAGCCCTTAAATCTTCAGATATTAATATCATTTTGGGTATGGACTGGATGTCAGCTCATCAAGCCAAAATTGATTGCTTCTCTAGGACTGTTCAACTCACCCATCCTTCGGGGAAGATAGTCCATGTCTTGACCCGAATAGCCAAGCGACAATTATATTCTCTTAACGCCAGCCCTTTGCCAGACCTTGAGGACGTTCCGGTAGTCCGTG
>NW_025270281.1:0-1411 GCF_018294505.1 Triticum aestivum | reverse complement strand
TACCAGTAGCGCTGTGTTCGTAGAACACAGTACTACTACAATTGCCAGACCATTGCCGGCAGGCCAGACATAGTAGTAGCGCTTGTTTGTAGGAAGCGCTACTGCTATTGAACGTAGCAGTAGCTCTTTCGGCATACAAATGCATACAAACCCCACTCTCCCCCTCACAAACTCTCACTCGCTCGCCTCTGCTGCGCTCTGTCCCCCGCGCCGGTCTTCTCCCGCCGACCGCCCTTGCCCGCGCCGACTCTCCTCCTCCGCCGGCCACCCTCCCTCGCGCCGGCCCTCCTCCCCCGTCGGCCGCCCCTCAGGCCTGCCGTCCTCCACCGAGAGGTACTCCTCCTCCCTCCTCCCTCCTCCTCCCTCTAGGTTAATTAACTTAGGTGAATTTAGTTCATTAGGTTAACTAAGTGAAGTAGCTAGGTTAATATTGTTTACTAACTTTGCATAAACCATTTTTGGACAGGTCAATTTGTTTTAGTGAACGTTCTCACTAGCTAGGATGCTATGTAGTTTTTTTTTTGAGGACTAGAGTAAACAAGCTTACTCCAATAGGGGGTTACATTCAGAGAACATCAAGTTACGCAACCCATTAGGGACATCAGCAATCAGAAAAAAGTCCCCAGATCTTCTAGCTTCTGCTGCCAGCTCATGTGCAAGGGAGTTCCGCTGACGATCAACATGAGTGATCTGCTTGCTCTGAAAACCTCCAAGCAGCGATCTGATGTCCATAATCAATCCATAACTTGCTGACCTGACTTGGCCGTTTCCTTGGAGATCATCCGCTAGAGATTTGCAGTCAGTCTCTATCAGAATGTTCCCATTATAGCGAGGTGCCAATGCTTGCAAACCCATCAAGATCGCCTTCCCCTCCACCTACAGAGCGTCATTAGCTTCGCCCAACTCTCTTCCAACCGACAGGTAGACATGTCCTTTGTGATCTCGAGCGACGGCGCCTCCCCAACACTGATTGGTGTTTGGGAGAAAAGAGGCATCGGTGTTCAGTTTTGCTATGCCTCTCGGTGGTGTAGTCCACTGATATCTTTGAGTTGTATGGGTACTTGGGCATGATTTTGTCTGAAACCCAGAGTCCTTTCCGGCCAGCACCTGTCCGGCTACACCCACGTTCTTCCATTCGTCATGCATCTTCGACAGATAGGCGGCGGATACTAAAACCGGCTCCTTTCCATCCCCATGTATGCAATTTTCACGGAGGTGCCAGCATCTCCATAGCAGCAACAAGATTTTTACGCGAACATCTTTTGGAACGGAGCTCAGTAGGATCTGTAGCCAATCTTCGCCAGTATTCTGGAAATGCTTTTCCGATGGGATATCCCACTCCTCCCTCATTTTGTGCCTGAGTGCCCTACTCTTGGTGCATCCCACCACTGCGTGGTGTTCATCCTCATCC
>NW_025270280.1:0-1411 GCF_018294505.1 Triticum aestivum | reverse complement strand
ACACACACACACACACACACACACACACTCTGCACACCCGCACGGACACACCAGTGCTGGGCCTTCACGCACGCACGCACTACTCGCCGCGGACCCGGCGCGCCCGACGCGTCCTGCTCGCGCCCATACACGAGCTGGTCGCCCCCGACACGCCACCTGCGGCTTATTTGCCCTACATCTACTGTAGCCTGCAAGAAAAGGCCACGAGAGTCTGCTTTCCCACATGCACACCTGACGAACAAAGCCATGATGCATGCATCTGAAGAACAAAGCCAGCCACACACGGACCATTTGGCATGGCATCCTCCCATCCGAACAAGTGACAACAAAACATTGCTAGCATCGTGAAATCCAATATATTAGGGCATCTCCAGCCGCACCTTCAGGAAGGCCTCCCCAAGCGTTTTTTCGCACCGGCTTCGAAAAAACGGTTCAGTCGCGTCCCCAGTAGCCCGATTTTCGCCGGCTTGGGCCGAAAACAGCGCCGGCGGACCCAGCCCGAACCCGGCGGGCTGGGGGCGCCCGGGGGCTCCGGGCGAACTGTTTTGGCGCGAAAATGCCGCGGGCCCGCCGCGTCAGCGACAAGGCTCTCTTCTCGGCCCTTCGTCGTCCTCATCGCCTTGTTTCCCGCGGCGAATCAATGCCAAAGCTGTCGCGCCGGTCAGCCTCACTGGTGGAAAAAAGGCCTTTGGTCGCGGTTCGCAACTGCCATTAGTCGCGGTTGCGCAACCGCGACCAAATAAGCGCGACTAAAGCCCCCCACCTTTAGTCGCGGCTGCTTAAGAACCACGACTAACGGCCCGTCCACGTGGGCGCCAGGCGGCCGTCGGGGCGGAGGACCTTTAGTCGCGGTTCTTCTGGCCAACCGCGACTAAAGGCCGCCACAGGTTTAGGGTTTTAGCCCCCCCCCTAAACCTGTTTTCTGTTTAATTTGTATTGTTTTATTTCTTTTGTGCTTTATTTTAATTTTGAAGGAGTTTCATATATTCTCTCCCTCTCTCTCTCTCTCTCTGCTCTCTCTCTCTCTATCTCTGCTCTCTGCTCTCTCTCTCTCTCTCTGCTCTCTCTCTCTCTCTCGATCATCGCTCTGTAGAGCAGTTGAGGGCGGCGAGGCCGGCGGCCCGAGGATGGATTGGGGGGCGGCGTTGAGGGCGGCGAGGCCGGCCGCCGGCGTTGAGGGCAGCGAGGCGGCGCGGTGGGCGAGGGAGGCCGGCGGGCGGCGTACTAGGGCGAAAGGGGGCGACGGGCGCCGTACGTGGGCGAGAGGGGGCGGCGGGCGACGGCGGGCGGCGTCGAGGGCGCGGGCGACGGCGGGCGGCGTCGAGGGCGAGGTCGACGGCGGGCGGCGTCGAGGGCGAGGGCGGCAGGCCTTCGGCGCGGCAGAGAACGAGCAGAGAAATGGAGGCGACGG
>NW_025270279.1:0-1411 GCF_018294505.1 Triticum aestivum | reverse complement strand
CGCCGCCGTTCGCCATAGCCGCCGTCTCCGACCACCCCTCGCTCCCCCGACTAGCTCAGGAGCTCCGCCTCGACTCCCTCTTCCTCCCCACCGCTCCACAGCTCCCCGGAAGCCCTGCATCGCCGCCACGTCGCCGTTCCCCTCTTCGGGCTCCGACCACCGTCGCCGTCGATTCGCCGTCTCCAGCGCGTCCCCGAGCCCACTTCGACGCCCACTGCAACCGCGGTGAGCTACGCCACCGTTTCCCCCTCTCCTCCCCCTCGTTTCCCCACCGTAGCCTCCTCCCCACCACGGCCGAACCTCCGCCGTCGCCGAGCTCGTCGTCGACGCAGCTCCGGTGACCATTTGGTCACCCCGGCGAGTCCAACGAGTTCGCAAGACCCCGTAGAGCATCCCTAGCGCCTCGCTTCGCTCGACTTCGAGCTCCAACCCCGTTCCCGTGCACAACCGAACCCCGGCGGCCGCAGCCGAGCTCGCCGCCGTCGACTCCGGCCACCCCGACCCCAACGGACTCCGCCAAGAGCTGCGGTTTGTCCTCAGCTCCACTCCGGTGGTCTCCGCGGCCCCTCTGGTGGCCGAAATGGCCAAAACCACTCCCGCCGCCGCGTCGGGCTCGCCGGCGGCTAAACGCCGGCAGCCAACTTTGACTTTGACCACGGGTGGGCCCTGGTTGACTCCCCTGAGTCAATGACAGGTGGGGCCCAGCCCTGTTAATTAAACAGGATTAGTTTTAATTAAATTTTAATTAAAATAATCACCCTGACATGCGGGACCCACTGTCAGGTTTGACCCAGACCTGTTCCGTTGACCTGCTGACGTCACACTGACGTCAGGCTGACGCAGTAATTGATTTTCTGAATTTAAATTAAATCAGGAAATTCCAGAATATTATTTAAACTTCAAAAATTCATAACTTTTTTTCTGTAACTCCAAATTGGACAAATTATATATGAAAAATGATCAGAAAAATCCAATCTATCCATCTGTACTATTTTCATGCATGATCAAACAAGTTAAATTGATGTTTTAAGCAGAACAAGGAAAAGCACTTTAAAAGACCATATTTGAACTTAAAATTTGAATCCTTGATTCAAATTTGTTCAAACCCCTCTGTTCTTAGTTGCATTAGCCCAACACACTCATATTGCCATGTTTCATGCATGCATCATATTGTTGCACATTGTTTGGTGATGGTTGTGTATCGATGTCCTTTGCGACAGGTTCTGCCCCCGAGGAGTACCGTGATTACCC
Organism: Triticum aestivum; assembly: GCF_018294505.1. Classification (NCBI taxonomy): domain Eukaryota; kingdom Viridiplantae; phylum Streptophyta; class Magnoliopsida; order Poales; family Poaceae; genus Triticum; species Triticum aestivum. The sequence continues at coordinate 160 of NW_025270279.1, read as the reverse complement.
TAACGAAGAACCATATCAGTGCATCGAACCATCAGGCAAGCAACCAACCATTTGATCATATCGATACAATCCCATGTTCTCGCTCCTGCTCTCTTTTACTGCATTAAGACAACGCGATTCAAACTGCTGTGTGCTACGGTAGTTGAACCCATTTCCTCTG
>NW_025270278.1:0-1411 GCF_018294505.1 Triticum aestivum | reverse complement strand
ATCAGAATCTAGATAGATCTCGAAAACAAACCTAATATGCAAGGAACTCAGATTGGTGGTGGATATATGGTGGTGGTATATGGCAGCGGTGGTGGTAGCGGTGGTAGTATATGGATATGGATATGAATCGGTGGTGGGAGACGCTAGCGCGATTGCTCAATAGGCGGATACGACACTTGTGCACAACCTATAAGATGTAAAATGGATAACTTTCTATCCCAAGTATGCTATGTATGTATGGTTCCCGGTGTTTCTCACACGGTGATCCAAGATGATCTTATATGCAATGTGGTATGATGCTATGGCACTTGCTTACAAGCTTTTTGTTCTGATAGAGGCAAAGGTGTCCCGTCTTTCGATGAGATGGTGGATTTCGCTTTGGTGGAAGTCGACTTTGACGATCCGACTACGAACGTGCGAGGACGTCGCGCCTTAGCAATCGCTAAACCAACTCCGAGAGGTTATTGACCACGCCGGAGCACGATCAACCTGACCACGAGGGTCTGTTTCCTGCGAGCAAACGAAGAACAAGCAAGAAACTAAGATTGCAATCTGGATATTGCGAATATAAGATGAAAGCTTTATTGATCAAGGTGGGGTTCTGTGACGCCTTTGTCGGGTCGTTAAACACAAACGAAGTACGCGAAGTTGCAGCTATGGCGAACTTTTAATCTAAACAAAACCCAAAGTCTAAACGGTGCCCTAAAGGCTGTATATATGGAGGAAGAGAGAGGGAATTTCGTGGCCCTTGGTGGAGGGGTCCGAAATCAACCCTATCTCTTGTTTCCCCACACATACGGACTCTAAAAATAGCCTATACTTATGTATTTCGAAATTACATGGGCCTGGCCCAATAAAAAGGTGACGCAGCACCTATAATAGCCTCGGGACGCAATTTATGAAGTGGCATCTTGTATATTTCGTCCATGGCTTCATGCACCCATTATGGTGGCTTCAAAGTCCTGAAATCATCACTTGTAACTCCGTTCTTGTTCCCCTTGCGCATGGCATCATCTCCATGCTTGTTCTTGCTCCAATGTTCATCCTTCTCCAAGCTAGGCCCTTCATTTGTAAGCAAAACAAATGTATCCAATTTAGGCAGCATCATATTCTCATGAACATTAGAATCATTACCAAGAAACGAAAGTACCTGATAATTTAATTGGCGTGCGCGAGCTCTAGTAATTGGTCCCGTATATGTAGCAGTAGGGGCTATGGGTGTAACAATGGTATTGATGTCCTCATCATCCTCCCCTTCTTGAAATGAAGTCGTCCTCGACGGAAACTCATCTTCCTCACCCAAATAAGGCTTCAAATCTGCAATGTTAAAAGTGGGACTAACCCCAAAATCTGCAGGCAGCTCAAGTTTATATGCATTATCATTTATTTTCTCTAACACCTTAAAGGGACC
>NW_025270277.1:0-1411 GCF_018294505.1 Triticum aestivum | reverse complement strand
GAGAAATCTCTAAGTCCTTGTCTGCTGTTATTTTGTTGCCATGTAAACTTGATGCTACAGAGAGATCCAAGCATATTTTGGGGATGTTCAGTAAGGATGTTTTGTAGCTATAGTTGTAATTCATCCATTCCTGCCCTTGTTTGCAATTATGGAGTGCCATAGCATGACTCAATCTTGCTCTACTTTTGCTATAAAATATTTCTGGCAGATTCTCAACATGATATGCAATTTTGCCAAGCTTATTGTAGTTGATCCATACATGCTATGCTTTTGTTCTTGCCATGGATAGCTTCTTAAACATGCCATCTTGCTGTAGGTGTGCTTGGTTTGTAGTGCATTGCTCTGTAGTGAGTGCATCAAGCTCACAAAGAGGCCTACATATTTTTATTTCTGCCATGCTCTGTTTTCTGCCAAGTCTGAAACCTGATGACGAAACTTGCTATGTTTACATGCTTGCCATCATATCTTCTGGTCCTTTTTGGCTTATGGTCAGTAAGGGACGTTTGTCATATGCATTTAGTAGAACGCTGACATGCCTTGTTTTGCTACGTTAAGTTCCTCTAGCATGTTGATTTCATGCTCTGAACATTGCTACCTGATGCTGTCTTCTGCTATGTCCAGTTTTTCGCTAAGTCTGTGAACCTGTTATCTTTTGCACTTTTGCCATGCTTGTTTGAGCTTGATATGTCGTGATCTAGCCGTAGCTCACTGTTTATCTTTTATCAAGCATCTCCTGTAGATCACTGCCATATGCTTTGTTGCTATGTTGGAGTGCTGTAGCATTGTTGCTTGTTGCTTTTTAAGTGCTATCATGCTGTTTATCGCAGATTCGTGTCATTCTTGTTTTGCTTGCCATTTGCAAACCGTGCATCCGATTCCGGTGATCTTTATATCGATTTCGACCGAAATCACCTCATCTTTCAAGTGGCATGCTTGGTTTGCCAAGTTACTGCCTTGTTCATCATTTTCCTTCCGGAACACGCATATGCATCGCATATCATATCTCGCATATCATACATGTTTTGCATCATGTTGCTTGTGCATTTCCCGTGATTGATTGTGGTGCCGGTTGCTTGTGTTCTTGTCTTGGGTAGAGCCGGGAGACGATTTCGTGAACGAGGAACCTGTTGAGTACGCTTACGAGGATCAAGCTTTCGACAACTCTGAGAACCTTGCAGGCAAGATGACCACCCCTCGAAATCACTTCTATCTTTGCTATGCTAGTTGCTCGCTCTATTGCCATGCTGCGCTACCTATCACTTGCTATTTCATGTCTCCCATATTGCCATGTCAGCCTCTAACCATCCTTTCCTAGCAAACGGTTGTTTGGCTAAGTTACCGCTTTTGCTCAGCCCTTCTTATAGCGTTGCTAGTTGCAGGTGAAGTTGAAGTTTGTTCCATGTCGGAACAT
>NW_025270276.1:0-1411 GCF_018294505.1 Triticum aestivum | reverse complement strand
GGTGAGGGAACGAGGGGAAGAAGAGGGGGAAACGGTGGCGTAGCTCACCGCGGTTGCAGTGGGCGTCGAAGCGGGCTCGGGGACGCGCTGGAGACGGCGAATTCGTCGGCGACGGTGGTCGGAGCCCGAAGAGGGGAACGGCGACGTGGCGGCGATGCAGGGCTTCCGGGGACTCGTGGAGCGGTGGGGAGGAAGAGGGAGTTGTGGCGGAGCTTCTGAGCTACTCGGGGGAGCGAGGGGTGGCCGGAGGCAGTGGCTAAGGCGAACGGCGGCGACGGTGTGCTTCGGCCGAGAGCGAGAGAGAGCGAGGGAGAAACGGGGGAGAGTGAGAGGGAGCAGGGGGAGAGGCGTGGCGTCGTCCAGGGCGTCGAGCGAGGAGGGGAGGGCAGGCAAGCAGGCGAGCAGGTGGCGTGGCGCGGTGGCCGTGCGCGCGCGCCGGCCACACTCCCCTCCCTCTGTCGGGACGAAGACGACAGAGGAGGGAGGTGGGCTGGGCCGGCTGCTGGCTGGGCCGGCCAGCTGGCTGGGCTGAACAGGGAGGAGCCCAGGTAAGCTTCTCCCTTTTAGTTTTTTTCTGTTTTCTGTTTTCTTTAATATAACTGCAACTTTGTTGAATTAAATAAAATACCTAGGCCACTTCAAAAATCACCAAACTATTTCTGGCCCATAGTTGGATTATTTCCAACATGAAACATTTTAGTTTGGAGATATTTGAGCATTTAAATATTTTATATAATCTTAAATGCCCAAATTCAAATACTTATGACTTAATTCAAAAACCCTAGGATGGCCTAGGAAAATGTGCACCACTTTTGGCAGTGGTTCTGAACCAAGGCAAAAATGATGGGCATTTTAGAAGGGCATTTCAGGTTCATTGAAAATTATTTTTAGTAACCCTAGTTGGTTTCAGAGGGGACTGGGGGTTTTGTCATCCCCATTTCAAGTTTCTGATGAATGAGTAAACATGATGCAACACTCTAATGCATGACTAGCTAGGGTGTGACAACTCACCCCCACTCAAAAGAATCTCGTCCCGAGATTTGGGTTCCTCCGAGAAGAAGGCGGGGTATTCAAGTCGAAGACGATCCTCCCTTTCCCAAGTTGCTTCATCTTCAGAATGGTGCGACCATTGAACCTTGAGAAACTTGATATTATGACGTCGCGTGGTACGTTCGGCTTGATCGAGGATACGGATGGGGTACTCTCGATATGTAAGATTATCTTGGAGATCAAGCGTTTCGTGGTCCACTTCACGGATAGGATCCGAGAAGCAACGCCTGAGTTGAGAAACGTGGAAGACATCGTGAACTCTGGAGAGGTGCGGAGGTAGTTCCAACTGGTAGGCAACTTCTCCTCGTTTGGCAAGAATGCGAAAAGGTCCAATGTAACGAGGAGCCAATTTGCCTTTGAT
>NW_025270275.1:0-1411 GCF_018294505.1 Triticum aestivum | reverse complement strand
GAGTAATAGTCGACGAAACGGGCCAGAAGCGGCCCAAAATGCGAGTGTTGCTAACCGACACATAAACGCACCCCGGTGTTCGTCAATCATGGAAATCACACCGGGACGCCAAAACAGAGTAATAGTCCAAGAAACGGGCCAGAATTGGCAAAAACTATGAATGTTGATGACAGACACGTAAGTGCACCTTGGAGTTCAACAACCATGGTAATCGCTCTGGGACCCCAAAGCGGCGAGTAATAGTGCACGAAACGGACCAGAATCGGCCAAAATTGTGAGTGTTGATGACCGAAACGTAAACGCACCACGGGGTTCGTAAATTGTGGAAATCACTCCAGGACCCTCGAAACTAACTAATATTCCAAGAAATGGGCCAACAATCGGCCCAAACTGCGATTGTTGATGACATACATGTAAGCGCACCTTGGGGTTCAACAACTATGGAAATCTCTTCGGGACCCCAAAACGGTGAGTAATAGTCCACAAAACGAGTCAGAATCGACAAAAACCATGAGTGTTGATGACCGATACGTAAACGCACCGTGGGGTTTGTTAATCAAGGAAAGCACTCCGGGACCCCAAAACAGTGAGTAATAGTCCATGAAACGGGCCAGAATCGGCCAAAACTGCGAGTGCCACAGAACGAGCCCGAATCGGCCGAAACTGCGAGTGTTGATGATCGACACGTAAACGCACCCCGGGGTTTGTTAATTGCGCAAGTCACACCGGGACCCCAAACAGTGAGTAATAGTCCACGAAACGGGCCAGAATCGGCCACAACTGTGAGTGTTCATGACCGGCACGTAAACGCATTTTGGGGTTCAACAACTATGGAAATCGCTTCGGGACCCCTTAATGTTGAGTAATAGTCCTCGAATCGCGTCAGAATTGGCCCAAACTGTGAGTGTTGAGGACAGACACGCAAACGCACCCCGGGAATTGTCAATCATGGAAATCGCTCTGGGACGCCAAAATGGTGAATAACCGTGCACGAAATGGACCAGAGTCGACCAAAATTGTGTGTTGATGACTGACATGTAAACGCACCACGGAGTTCGTCAATCGTGGAAATCACTGCGGGACGCCCAAAACTAATTAATAGTGCAAGAAACGGGCCAAAATCGGCCCAAACTGCGATTGTTGATGATCGACACGTAAGCGCACCATGGGGTTCAACAACCATGGAAATCGCTTTGGGGCCCCAAAACGGTGAGTAATAGTCGACGAAACGGGCCAGAAGCGGCCCAAAATGCGAGTGTTGCTAACCGACACATAAACGCACCCCAGTGTTCGTCAATCATGGAAATACAAACCGGGACGCCAAAACAGAGTAATAGTCCAAGAAACGGGCCAGAATTGGCAAAAACTATGAATGTTGATGACAGACACGTAAGTGCACCTTGGAGTTCAA
>NW_025270274.1:0-1411 GCF_018294505.1 Triticum aestivum | reverse complement strand
CTTCAGCTCCATGTGTATCTCTGCCTATCCTCACATTTTCATGCTTTAACAAAATTCATATTTTGTGTGGACTTGGCTTTGTATATATGTGAATCATTGGTCGAAACCTGATTCCTCAGATTGAGTTATGGAGCAACTATCTGCAATAGTGTCCCATTGACCAAAGCCTTCTTGGAACCATACTAAGTTCATGAATGAACTATATGATTCAACATCTTTGTATTTGTCGCTTCTAAAGCGGCAACATACTTTGCCTCTGTTATAGAATTCGCCACAGTAACTTGTTTGGAACAATTTCCAACTAACGTGCCACCATATTGTGTATTACACAAAACCCTTAACTTGAATCGAAAATCGCATGGAGAAAAGATGAAGACTGTATCGATGTAACATTTTACAACGAACTCTTCATGATCTCCGCTTGCGAGAAAACATATCATCAGTACTTACTCTAGTACTCAATGACATCTTTCATTGTTGTCCCATGATCAGTACTTTGACCACATTAGTATCCATACTCGCAACACCTTGGGAGTATCGGACGTATCTGGTTGTTTACATACCATGGAATACATGATTAATCCAAACACAAAAGTGTATGGAATCTGCATCATGTATTTTGCTCATCAGTGTTTTGGGACACCGAGTCTTGCAAAAAAACTCTTCCATGTGACTCCGGCAAGAATCACTCCCTGGCGGTTTTTAATGCTAAAAGGTTTTAGCACCTTGTCAATATGTATTCATTGCTTAGCCCTATTAGGTAAATCTATCTCCATAAATCATTATGCCTAATATTGAGGCTATTTAGCCTAAGCACTTCATCAAAAAACTATTTTCAAATGAATTCCTAATTCGTGTCAAGAAATTTATTTCCAATTAACAATGTGTCAAGCACACAAGGTTTTTAGAAATATTATTACGCTCCCACTTACTTTCTTGAATTACAAGCATCTTCGTTACCCATTGATGAAGTCAAACCCCTTTGACCATTTCATCAAAGCACGAAGATTCCAACTCCATTTTGTGCTCTTCTGTCCATCGCTGGAACTCTGAAGTTTGCACCCTTACTAGCATCCTCTGGATAGACAAAATGCCTTGGACTGTAACACATGCAAGTCCTTGGTTTCATTTCCATCAGATGGAAATCCTATTGTCATCCATGTTACATATCTCATGACTGAAATATGTATTAATTTTTAGTTCAACCCGAACCGACTTTAAGCATCGCTACGATGAAAACAACCTCATCGTAGTCAACTCTTGAACTTGTTATTTCAACAAGTCGAGCTTTATGGATAAAATATTTTTATCCGTATCAGTTTTAAGTTCCATAAATATTCGTTAGACTCTAAGTCTTCCGAAAGGTGTATCAAGGTTTTAATCTTGAATCACTTATATGGAAACTAACTCG
>NW_025270273.1:0-1411 GCF_018294505.1 Triticum aestivum | reverse complement strand
ACTTTCGGAGAAGCCTGTATTTACAAGAAAGTGAGTGGGAGCTCTGTAGCATTTCTGATATTATATGTGGATGACATATTACTGATTGGAAATGATATAGAATTTCTGGATAGCATAAAGGGATACTTGAATAAAAGTTTTTCAATGAAAGACCTTGGTGAAGCTGCTTACATATTAGGCATTAAGATCTATAGAGATAGATCAAAACGCTTAATTGGACTTTCACAAAGCACATACCTTGACAAAATTTTGAAGAAGTTCAAAATGGATCAAGCGAAGAAAGGGTTCTTGCCTGTGTTACAAGGTGTGAAATTGAGTAAGACTCAATGCCCGACCACTGCAGAAGATAGAGAGAATATGAAAGATGTTCCCTATGCATCAGCCATAGGATCTATCATGTATGCAATGCTGTGTACCAGACCTACTGTATGCCTTGCTATAAGTTTAGCAGGGAGGTACCAAAGTAATCCAGGAGTGGATCACTGGACAACGGTCAAGAACATCCTGAAATACCTGAAAAGGACTAAGGATATGTTTCTCATATATGGAGGTGACAAAGAGCTCATCGTAAAAGGTTACGTTGATGCAAGCTTTGACACTGATCCGGACGATTCTAAATCGCAAACCGGATACGTGTTTACATTAAACGGTGGAGCTATCAGTTGGTGCAGTTCTAAACAAAGCGTCGTAGCAGGATCTACATGTGAAGCGGAATACATAGCTGCTTCGGAAGCAGCAAATGAAGGAGTCTGGATGAAGGAGTTCATATCCGATCTAGGTGTCATACCTAGTGCATCGGGTCCAATGAAAATCTTTTGTGACAATACTGGTGCAATTGCCTTGGCAAAGGAATCCAGATTTCACAAAAGGACCAAACACATCAAGAGACGCTTCAACTCCATCCGGGATCTAGTCCAGGTGGGAGACATAGAGATTTGCAAGATACATACGGATCTGAATGTTGCAGACCCACTGACTAAGCCTCTTCCACGAGCAAAACATGATCAGCACCAAGGCTCCATGGGTGTTAGAATCATTACAGTGTAATCTAGATTATTGACTCTAGTGCAAGTGGGAGACTGAAGGAAATATGCCCTAGAGGCAATAATAAAGTTATTATTTATTTCCTTATAATCATGATAAATGTTTATTATTCATGCTAGAATTGTATTTACCGAAAACATAATACATGTGTGAATACATAGACAAACAAAGTGTCACTAGTATGCCTCTACTTGACTAGCTCGTTAATCAAAGATGGTTATGTTTCCTAACCATGAACAATGAGTTGTTATTTGATTAACGAGGTCACATCATTAGCAGAATGATCTGATTGACATGACCCATTCCATTAGCTTAGCACCCGATCATTTAGTATGTTGCTATTGCTTTCTTCATGACTTATACATGT
>NW_025270272.1:0-1411 GCF_018294505.1 Triticum aestivum | reverse complement strand
TTAAGGAACCCTTGGGTGCGCTTACGGGTTGGTTATCAACACTCGCGGTTTTTGTCGATTCTGACCCGTTTCGTGGACTGTTACTCACCGTTTTGGGGCCCCAAAGCGATTTCCATGGTTGTTGAACCCCAAGGTGCGCTTAAGTGTAAGTCATCAACAATCGCGGTTTGGGCCGATTCTGGCCCGTTTCTTGGACTATTACTTAGTTATGGGGTCCCGAAATGACCTCGGGTTGTGTTTACGTGTCGGTCAGCAACACTCACAATTTTGGCCAATTCTAACGTGTTTTGTGGACTATTACTCACTGTTTTCAGGTCCCGAAGTGATTTCCATAGTTGTTGAACCCCAAGGCCCGATTACGTGTCGGTCATCAATACTCATAGTTTTGGCTGATTCTGGCCCGTATCATGGACTATTACTCACTTTTTTGGGCCCCCGGAGTGATTTCCACGATTAACAAACCACGGGGTGCATTTACGTGTCGGTCATCAACACTCACAGTTTTGGCCAATTCTGGCCCGTTTCTTGGACTATTACTCTATTTTTGGGTCTCGGCGTGATTTCCATGTTTGACGAACACCGGGGTGCATTTATGTGTCGCTCATCAACACTCGCAGTTTTGGCCGATTCTGGCCCGTTTCGTGGAGTATTACGCACTGTTTTGGGGTATCGAAGTGATTTCAACGATTAACAAACCGCGGGGTGCGTTTATGTTTCGGTCATCAACACTTACACTTTTTTCCGATTCTTGCCTTTTTTGTATACTATTACTCACTGTTTTGGGGTCCCGGAGTGATTTCCACGATTAACGAACCCCGGCGTGCGTTTACGTGTCGGTCATCAACACTCACAGTTTTGGCCGATTCTGGCCCGTTTCGTGGACTATTGCTCACTTTTTTGGGGCCCCGGAGTGATTTCCACGATTAAGGAACCCTTGGGTGCACTTACGGGTTGGTTATCAACACTCGTGGTTTTTGTCGATTCTGACCCGTTTCGTGGACTGTTACTCACCGTTTTGGGGCCCCAAAGCGATTTCCATGGTTGTTGAACCCCAAGGTGCGCTTAAGTGTAAGTCATCAACAATCGCAGTTTGGGCCGATTCTGGCCCGTTTCTTGGACTATTACTTAGTTATGGGGTCCCGAAATGACCCCGGGTTGTGTTTACGTGTCGGTCAGCAACACTCACAATTTTGGCCAATTCTAACGTGTTTTGTGGACTATTACTCACTGTTTTCAGGTCCCGAAGTGATTTCCATAGTTGTTGAACCCCAAGGCCCGATTACGTGTCGGTCATCAATACTCATAGTTTTGGCTGATTCTGGCCCGTATCATGGACTATTACTCACTTTTTTGGGCCCCCGGAGTGATTTCCACGATTAACAAACCACGGGGTGCATTTACGTGTCGGTCA
>NW_025270271.1:0-1411 GCF_018294505.1 Triticum aestivum | reverse complement strand
ACCGACAGAATTCTCCAATCACTGCCACCAAGCTACAAGAGCTTCGTAATGAACTATAATATGCAAGGGATGAACAAGACTATTCCCGAGCTCTTCGCAATGCTGAAAGCTGCGGAGGTAGAAATCAAGAAGGAGCATCAAGTGTTGATGGTTAACAAGACCACTAGTTTCAAGAAAAAGGGCAAAGGGAAGAAAAAGGGGAACTTCAAGAAGAACGGCAAACAAGTTGCTGCTCAAGAGAAGAAACCTAAGTCTGGACCTAAGCCTGAAACTGAGTGCTTCTACTGCAAGCAGACTGGTCACTGGAAGCGGAACTGCCCCAAGTATTTGGCGGATAAGAAGGATGGCAAGGTGAACAAAGGTATATGTGATATACATGTTATTGATGTGTACCTTACTAGAGCTCGCAGTAGCACCTGGGTATTTGATACTGGTTCTGTTGCTAATATTTGCGACTCGAAACAGGGACTACAGAATAAGCGGGCACTGGCAAAGGATGAGGTGACGATGCGCGTGGGAAACGGTTCCAAAGTCGATGTGATCGCAGTCGGCACGCTACCTCTACATCTACCTTCGGGATTAATATTAGACCTAAGTAATTGTTATTTGGTGCCAGCGTTGAGCATGAACATTATATCTGGATCTTGTTTAATGCGAGACAGTTATTCATTTAAATCAGAGAATAATGGTTGTTCTATTTATATGAGTAATATCTTTTATGGTCATGCACCCTTGAAGAGTGGTCTATTTTTATTAAATCTCGATAGTAGTAATACACATATTCATAATGTTGAAGCCAAAAGATGCAGAGTTGATAATGAAAGTGCAACTTATTTGTGGCACTGTCGTTTAGGTCATATCGGTATAAAGCGCATGAAGAAACTCCATAACGATGGACTTTTGGAACCACTTGATTATGAATCACTTGGTACTTGCGAACCGTGCCTCTTGGGCAAGATGACTAAAACACTGTTCTCCGGTACTATGGAGAGAGCAACAGATTTGTTGGAAATCATACATACCGATGTATGTGGCCCGATGAATATTGAGGCTCGTGGCGGATATCGTTATTTTCTCACCTTCACAGATGATTTAAGCAGATATGGGTATATTTACTTAATGAAACATAAGTCTGAAACATTTGAAAAGTTCAAAGAATTTCAGAGTGAAGTTGAAAATCATCATAACAAGAAAATAAAGTTTCTACGATCTGATCGTGGAGGAGAATATTTGAGTTACGAGTTTGGTGTACATTTGAAAAACTGTGGAATAGTTTCGCAACTCACGCCACCCGGAACACCACAGCGTAATGGTGTGTCCGAACGTCGTAATCGTACTTTACTAGATATGGTGCGATCTATGATGTCTCTTACTGATTTACCGCTATCATTTTGGGGATATGCTTTAGAGA
>NW_025270270.1:0-1411 GCF_018294505.1 Triticum aestivum | reverse complement strand
CACGATGATCTCATCGGATGAACCACGATGTCGAGGATTCAATCAATCCCGTATACAATTCCCTTTGTCAATCGGTATGTTACTTGCCCGAGATTCGATCGTCGGTATCCCAATACCTTGTTCAATCTCGTTACCGGCAAGTCTCTTTACTCGTACCGCAATGCATGATCCCGTGACTAACTCCTTAGTCACATTGAGCTCATTATGATGATGCATTACCGAGTGGGCCCAGAGATACCTCTCCGTCATACGGAGTGACAAATCCCAGTCTCGATCCGTGCCAACTCAACAGACACTTTCGGAGATACCCGTAGTGTACCTTTATAGTCACCCAGTTACGTTGTGACGTTTGGCACACCCAAAGCACTCCTACGGTATCCGGGAGTTGTACGATCTCATTGTCTAAGGAGAAGATACTTGACATTGGAAAAGCTCTAGCAAACGAACTACACGATCTTTGAGCTATGCTTAGGATTGGGTCTTGTCCATCACATCATTCTCCTAATGATGTGATCCCGTTATCAATGACATCCAATGTCCATAGTCAGGAAACCATGACTATCTGTTGATCAACGAGCTAGTCAACTAGAGGCTTACTAGGGACACGTTGTGGTCTATGTATTCACACATGTATTACGATTTCTGGATAACACAATTATAGCATGAACAATAGACAATTACCATGAACAAAGAAATATAATAATAACCATTTATTATTGCCTCTAGGGCATATTTCCAACAGTCTCCCACTTGCACTAGAGTCAATAATCTAGTTACATTGTGATGAATCGAACACCCATTGTGTCCTGGTGTTGATCATGTTTTGCTCTAGGGAGAGGTTTAGTCAACGGATCTGCTACATTCAGGTCCGTATGTACTTTACAAATATCTATGTCTCCATTTTGAACACTTTCACGAATGGAGTTGAAGCGACGCTTGATATGCCTAGTCTTCCTGTGAAACCTGGGCTCCTTCGCAAGGGCAATAGCTCCAGTGTTGTCACAGAAGAGAGTCATCGGGCCCGACGCATTGGGAATCACCCCTAGGTCGGTAATGAACTCCTTCATCCAGACTGCTTCCTGTGCTGCCTCCGAGGCTGCCATGTACTCCGCTTCACATGTAGATCCCGCCATGACGCTTTGCTTGCAACTGCACCAGCTTACTGCTCCTCCATTCAAAATATACACGTATCCGGTTTGTGACTTCGAGTCATCCAGATCTGTGTCGAAGCTAGCGTCGACGTAACCCTTTACGACGAGCTCTTCGTCACCTCCATAAACGAGAAACATATCCTTAGTCCTCTTCAGGTACTTCAGGATATTCTTGATCGCTGTCCAGTGTTCCATGCCGGGATTACTTTGGTACCTTCCTACCAAACTTACGGCAAGGTTTACATCAGGTCTGGTACACA
>NW_025270269.1:0-1411 GCF_018294505.1 Triticum aestivum | reverse complement strand
AAAGGTAATTCTTTTTGCCACTTAAGGAGATATTTCTACGAGTCACCTTCCCTAAGGTGCATCGTTATGGTATCATGGCAACTCAACTCCTCGCTACGTTGGCAATCGTTTACCACCTTCTTAAGTGTGGAATTATTGTCTACCTAGTGAACCTTCGTCATCTGCTTCACTCCATTCCCATGGATGTATGTTTAGTGTCTCAGCTCGAGAGAGGTTGCTATGTCTCATTCCGTGAGTTAATCCTGAGTTGTTCGATCTTCGAGAAGATCGACCCTTCTAGAGTCTCCTTCTTCTCTCCATGTCATGTTGGCAGGATTTCTCAGAGCAAGACTTCGAGACAATGATGGTGATCGAATCAACGTTCATTCGAAGCGCAACCTGGATCGTGAAGATTATACTAGTTTGCGTTTCCCCTTCATCCTACCCTACGCTTGAATCTCGAGACGAGATTCTTGTTTAGTGGGGGTGAGTTGTCACATCCCTAGCTTTACCCTGGCCTTGGACTAGCTTGGTTGCTGCATCATGTTTAAATTCAAATGAAATTTGAATTGAGGAATTTTCAAAGCCTTAGAATCCTTTAAAAAAATGATCAAGATAAAAATTGCTTCAAATAAGTCCAAGAAAATGTTCTTGTTATCCTCTGGAAATATTGGCAAGAGGTAAAATCCAAACCAATATTTTCGGTATCTCAGAAACATTTATTTTGGGTATTTGAATTAAATCAATAGCTATTTGAATTGGACTTATATCTATTGTTAAATAAATATAGGTCCAATAATTCTGAAATATTTTTGTGGAGCATTGTTTTAATTCTTTTAGCTCCTAAAAATATTGTCAGAAGTAAAATAAATTGAATTGGTTTCAAAACCAAATTCAAAACAAACCTGCAAAATAGAAAACAGAATTAAAACAAAAGAGAGAGAGAGAGAGAGAAGGAAGTTACCTGGCCTTACCGTGCAGCCCACCAGAGCCTGGCCCAGCTCCATCTGGCCGGCCCAGCCGGCCCAGCCCACCTCCTCCCCCTTGTCCTCTTCCTCCTCTGCCAGGAGGACGAACAGAAGGACGAGCGTGTGGCCGCGGCGCGCGCGCACGCGCCCGAGCCACCTCCTGCTTGCCGCCCCGCCCCGGATCGGCTAAGGATGCCACGACACCCCCCTGGAACCCCCTCGTCCGCTCCCTTGCCTCCCTGCTCTCTCCCTCTCACTCCCTGCTCTTTTTCCCCTCATGGCCGAAGCCGCCATGGCCACTCCGCTGAGAAACACCGCGGCCAGCCACTCCCTCGCTCCCTCTCCGTGTTCCCGAGATCCGTATCGCCTCCAGCGTCATCCTCGCCAAACCAAGCATCACCGGAAGCCCTGCAATGCCGGCGCCATCATCTTCTTCTTCCTCGGGCACCGAAGGCCGTCATCGT
>NW_025270268.1:0-1411 GCF_018294505.1 Triticum aestivum | reverse complement strand
GGGGGCCCTGGGGGTAGCAATGCCACCGGAGCGTCGTACCGGGCCCTCATACATGCGGGGTGGTGTTGTGGCATGTCCGAAGAGGCGGCACGCGTCTCCGGGTTGTGGCCCCCCTCACGGACGGCAATGAAACGGTAGTAGACGTTCTGCGGTAACGATGCAGCGTGAATATTATTAAATACTTGGAGCGCGATAAAATCATGAGTTTTTTACACAACGTGGGCACATGTGCTATAGGACTGATGGTAATTTTTCATAATTTTTTGTGATGGAGAAGTATCTGAACACTTCCCTCTACGCGGATTGCTCTTCGCACGTCTACGACTGTGGCCGGCGGCCTCCGGGGGCTAGCATACCGTCAAATCTTGCGTAGGTGGCCTCTCACAAATCTGGAAGTGTTGAGGCGGTTGCAAACGCCCAGCACGCGTCTCCGGGGTGTGCCCCCCCCTCACGGACGCCGCCGCCGCCGGCACCTGGAGGGGGGAAACGGACGCGTCGGGTCTACACGGAGTGGATGTAGCTGTGGGTTTGGCCCGGATGTTGCTCCAAAGTGTTCCTCTGGGCCGACCTAACACAACCGGGTGGAGAGATCCACTGGTCAAAGCCCGTCCGTGCAAAGTCAAAGGGCTAGATCCCGTGGTCAAACGCTACAGGGTTAGCCGGGACGGGGGCCCTGGGGGGTAGCAATGCCACCGGAGCGTCGTACCGGGCCCTCATACATGCGGGGTGGTGTTGTGGCATGTCCGAAGAGGCGGCACGCGTCTCCGGGTTGTGGCCCCCCTCACGGACGGCAATGAAACGGTAGTAGACGTTCTGCGGTAACGATGGAGCGTGAATATTATTAAATACTTGGAGCGCGATAAAATCATGAGTTTTTTACACAACGTGGGCACATGTGCTATAGGACTGATGGTAATTTTTCATAATTTTTTGTGATGGAGAAGTATCTGAACACTTCCCTCTACGCGGATTGCTCTTCGCACGTCTACGACTGTGGCCGGCGGCCTCCGGGGGCTAGCATACCGTCAAATCTTGCGTAGGCGGCCTCTCACAAATCTGGAAGTGTTGAGGCGGTTGCAAACGCCCAGCACGCGTCTCCGGGGTGTGCCCCCCCCCCTCACGGACGCCGCCGCCGCCGGCACCTGGAGGGGGGAAACGGACGCGTCGGGTCTACATGGAGTGGATGTAGCTGTGGGTTTGGCCCGGATGTTGCTCCAAAGTGTTCCTCTGGGCCGACCTAACACAACCGGGTGGAGAGGTCCACTGGTCAAAGCCCGTCCGTGCAAAGTCAAAGGGCTAGATCCCGTGGTCAAACGCTACAGGGTTAGCCGGGACGGGGGCCCTGGGGGTAGCAATGCCACCGGAGCATCGTACCGGGCCCTCATACATGCGGGGTGGTGTTGTGGCATGT
>NW_025270267.1:0-1411 GCF_018294505.1 Triticum aestivum | reverse complement strand
GCTGAACGTGAAGTGCAGGATCAACAAGCATTGGGGCGAACTAACTTTTCTGCAGGCCGACCTTCATCATGGACACCACGTGCATCTTCTACTTCAACTGCACCAGCACCTCCATCCGGTGCCACCTCCAGCCGTGATACAAGAAAACAGGCACAACCACCATTATCTGCCAAGAGCGCACCTGCGGGGCCTGCACAGCGTTCTTCTTCTTCCATGGCATCAACAGGGCACACAAGTGATATTATTTGTCGTCGTTGTAAGGGAGGAGGTCATTATGCGAGGGAATGCAAATCTCCGCGTGTGATGATTGCTACCGCGGATGGTGGATATGAGTCCGCTAGTGACTATGATGAGGAGACATTGGCTCTTATTACACGTGAAGAACATGGTGGAGATGATTCTGATCATGAGACGCAATACATGGCTCCTGAAGACGCTGACAGGTATGAATATTTAGTTGCTCAACGTGTTTTGAGTGTGGAGGTCACACAAGCTGAGCAAAATCAGAGGCACAATTTGTTCCATACCAAGGGAGTTGTGAAGGAACGTTCTGTGCGCGTCATAATAGACGGAGGGAGCTGCAACAAGTTGGCTAGCATGGAGATGGTGGAGAAGCTTTCTCTCACCACAAGACCACATCCACATCCTTACTACATCCAATGGTTCAACAACAGCGGCAAGGTTAAGGTAACACGTACTGTTCGTGTGCATTTTAGTATCTCTACATATGCTGATTATGTTGATTGTGATGTGGTACTTATGCAAGCATGTTCCTTATTACTTGGTAGACCATGGCAATTTGATAAAAATTCTGTACACCATGGTAGAAACAATCACTATACTCTTGTTCATAAGGATAAAAATATTACTTTGCTTCCTATGACTCCTGATTCCATTTTGAAAGATGATATTAATAGAGCTAATAAAGCACAACAGGAGAAGAATAAGAGGGAAAATCAGATTGTGGCAAAAGAATTTGAGCAACAAATGAAGCCTAATAATAAACCATCTAGTGTTGCTTCTGAAATTAAATTGAAAAGTGCATGTTTATTTGCCACCAAATCTGATATTGATGAGCTAGATTTCAGCAAATCTGTTTGCTATGCTTTTGTGTGCAAAGAGGCATTATTTTCATTCGAGGACGTGCCTTCCTCTTTGCCTCCTGCTGTCACTAACATTTTGCAGGAGTTCGCTGACGTTTTTCCACAAGACGTGCCACCGGGATTACCGCCTATTCGAGGGATTGAGCATCAGATTGACTTAATTCCCGGTGCTTCACTGCCAAACCGTGCACCATACCGTACCAATCCAGAGGAGACGAAGGAGATTATGCGTCAAGTACAAGAGCTTCTCGACAAAGGTTATATACGTGAATCCCTTAGTCCTTGTGCTGTTCCTATTATTCTAGTGC
>NW_025270266.1:0-1411 GCF_018294505.1 Triticum aestivum | reverse complement strand
GAAAAGAAAAAGAAAATGTTTTATAAATAAAAATAATTAGTTTAACTAAACACTCACTGACATATGGGGCCCACCCCTCTAATTATACTGTTAGATTAGTTTAAATAGATATTAGAATAACAGAGACTGACATGTGGGTCCCACTGGACCCACCTGTCTGGTTTGACTGGTCAGCCGACCTGTTGACCTGCTGACGTCAGCATTACCTCATGCTGACGTCATAATTCATTTTTTGCTGAATATAAATAATTCCAGAAATTCAAATAAACTTTGAAAATTCATATCTTTTAAACCGTAACTCGGATGAAAATGTTTTCTATATGAAAGTTGCTCAGAACGACGAGACGAATCCAAATACGCAGTCCGTTCATCCACCACACCTCCCTAACCTATCGAACTAGCAACTTTCCCCCTCCGGTCCGTCTGTCCGAAAACGCGAAACATCGGGAATACCTCCCGGATGTCCCCCCCTTCACCGGTACCACCTACTGTCGCGTTAGGACACCCCTAGCACCGCTCACTGTCATGTCACGCATCGTCATGCTTATGTTTGCATTGTATTTACTGTTTCTTCCCCCTCTTCTCTCCGGTAGACTACGAGACCGACACTGCTGCTGCCCAGTTCGACTACGGAGTCGACGACCCCTCCTACTTGCCAGAGCAACCAGGCAAGCCCCCCCTTGATCACCAGATATCGCCTATTCTTCTCTATACTGCTTGCATTAGAGTAGTGTAGCATGTTACTGCTTTCCGATATCCTATCCTGATGCATAGCCTATCCTTGCTACTACTGTTGTTACCTTTACCTGCAATCCTACATGCTTTGTATAGGATGCTAGTTTTCCATCAGTGGCCCTACATTCTTGTCCGTCTGCTGTGCTATACTATCGGGCCGTGATCACCTGGGCGGTGATCACGGGTTTATACTTATATACTATATACATGACACATGTGATGACTAAAGTCGGGTCGGCTCGTAGGAGTACCCGCAAGTGGATCTTTGTGGCGGAGCGACAGGGCAGGTTGAGACCGCCTAGGTGAGAGGTGGGCCTGGCCCTGGTCGGCGTTCGCGGATACTTAACACGCTTAACGAGATCTTGGTATTTGATCTGAGTCTGGCCATTTGGTTATACGCACTAACCATCTACGCGGGAGTAGTTATGGGTATCCCGGCGTCGTGGTATCAGCCGAAGCCTTCGTGACGTCAGCGACTGAGTGGCGCGCGCCGTGTTGGACCGCTTTGACGTAACCGCCGTGATCGTGTGGGTTGCTAGGTCTGCTCGCGGCCGCGTTCGCAACGTGCAGGTGTGCATAGGGCGATGGGCCCAGACCCCTGCGCGCTTAGGATTAGACCGGCGTGCTGACCGCTCTGTTGTGCTTAGGTGGGGCTGCGACGCGTTGATCTTACGAG
>NW_025270265.1:0-1411 GCF_018294505.1 Triticum aestivum | reverse complement strand
GTTCCTATGACTATGAGATTATGCAACTCCCGTTTACCGGAGGAACACTTTGGGTACTACCAAACGTCACAACGTAACTGGGTGATTATAAAGGAGTACTACAGGTGTCTCCAATGGTCGATGTTGGGTTGGCGTATTTCGAGATTAGGATTTGTCACTCCGATTGTCGGAGAGGTATCTCTGGGCCCTCTCGGTAATACACATCACATAAGCCTTGCAAGCATTACAACTAATATGTTAGTTGTGAGATGATGTATTACGGAACGAGTAAAGAGACTTGCCAGTAACGAGATTGAACTAGGTATTGGATACCGACGATCGAATCTCGGGCAAGTAACATACCGATGACAAAGGGAACAACGTATGTTGTTATGCGGTCTGACCGATAAAGATCTTCGTAGAATATGTAGGAGCCAATATGGGCATCCAGGTCCCGCTATTGGTTATTGACCGGAGACGTGTCTCGATCATGTCTACATTGTTCTCGAACCCGTAGGGTCCGCACGCTTAAGGTTACGATGACAGTTATATTATGAGTTTATGCATTTTGATGTACCGAAGGTTGTTCGGAGTCCCGGATGTGATCACGGACATGACGAGGAGTCTCGAAATGGTCGAGACATAAAGATTGATATATTGGAAGCCTATATTTGGATATCGGAAGTGTTCCGGGTGAAATCGGGATTTTACCGGAATACCGGGAGGGTTACCGGAACCCCCCGGGAGCCATATGGGCCATCATGGGCCTTAGTGGAAAGGAGAAAGGGGCAGCCCAAGGGGGCTGCGCGCCTCCCCCCTTCCCCTAGTCCTATTAGGACTAGGAGAGGTGGCCGGCCACCCCTCTCCCTCTTTCCCCCTTGGGAATCCTAGTTGGAATAGGATTGGAGGGGAGTCCTACTCCCGGTAGGAGTAGGACTCCTCCTGCGCCACCTCCTCCTGGCCGGCGCCTCCTCCCCCCTTGGCTCCTTTATATACGGAGGCAGGGGCACCTCTAAACACACAAGTTGACACAAGTTGATCCACGTGATCGATTCCTTAGCCGTGTGCGGTGCCCCCTGCCACCATATTCCTCGATAATACTGTAGCGGAGTTTAGGCGAAGCCCTGCTGCTATAGTTCATCAAGATCGTCACCACGCCGTCGTGCTGACGAAACTCTTCCCCGACACTTTGCTGGATCGGAGTCCGGGGATCGTCATCGAGCTGAACGTGTGCTCGAACTCGGAGGTGCCGTAGTTTCGGTGCTTGATCGGTTGGATCGTGAAGACGTACGACTACTTCCTCTACGTCGTGTCATTGCTTCCGCAGTCGGTCTGCGTTGGGTACGTAGACAACACTCTCCTCTCGTTGCTATGCATCACATGATCTTGCGTGTGCGTAGGAAATTTTTTGAAATTACTACGAATCCCAACA
>NW_025270264.1:0-1412 GCF_018294505.1 Triticum aestivum | reverse complement strand
TAATGGCGGACGATAGAGCTGACCCGATTATGGACAACTATGATCCGGACGGTGAAGCACATATGTTCGGCATCATAAACGGCGATATTCTATATGTGCCGACCGGACAAGAAGAAGATGATATCTCTTCTTATCTGAACCTTGACGGTGAAGATGAAGGGCGCCGTCAGCAAGATGATGCCGAACAAACGTCGATAAACGACGATCTTCAAATGGAAGTAGCAACCACCTCCGGCGCCGAGGTATATATATATACATTGAGCCTCTGGTGATACAAACTAACTGATTTGAATAAATATGTGTGGACTAACACGCGCGACTCTCTTTCTTATTTTAGCCCTCGGCCGGATCGTCGAAACAATCGAGTACGTCGTCAAAGCGTGGCGCAACCAAGACGATGAAACAAGGAGAAACATGCACCATCGAGGTTGTCGACAGTGCAACCGGCAGGCCGCTGGAGCCCCGCAAGAACGCCACCAAGTTTGTCAACCAATGCAGAGCCATTGTTAGAGACAACGTCTCGATCACCGTCCAGGAGTGGAATAAGCCAAAGAAGGCACGAATTGCTGGTTTCACTTTCGTCGATAAGAGAACAAAAAAAGATTGCTTCAAAAAGCTTATGGAACATTTCGTTCTACCTCCGGAATACAACAAATTCGATGAGGAGGGTAACAAGATTGAGGAAAACAAGGAGAGGAGGAGGCTAGTCAAACAGTTCGCTCTTCATAAGATGGCCGACGCATTCCGGAAATTCAAGCAAAATCTAGCCCATGACTTTGTCAAGCAGAACAAGACTCCGGATTTCAAAGGACAATATGAGAAACTGAAACATGATTGGCCAGAATTTGTGAAGCAAAAGAAATCAGAGTAGTTCATTCAAATATCGAAAAAAAATAAGGAAAATGCGGCTAAGAAGGAGTACAATCATATTATGGGGCCAGGAGGGTATCGCCTTTGGGAGCCTAGGTGGGAGAAGATGGAGAACGAGCTGAGGGCGCGAGGAATCCGTCCAGGTACGGAGGGATGGGACCCAAGGGCCAAAAGCTGGTGGTACGGGCATGGGGGAACGCTGAACCCGGAGACAGGGGACTGTGTTTACCGGGGCAAAATAATTAAACCCACCCAAGCCCTTATTGACGCAATGAGGGATGCTCAAGAGGGGAAGATCAAGTTCAATAGAGAGAACGACGCGCTGACAAAAGCCCTCGGGAATCCTGAACACGGAGGACGTGTACGAGGCATGGGGCACATTCCGTGGAAAATAGGGTTCCCCCAGAACGATGACCCGTACGGTTACAGAAGCCGGAAGAGAAAGATGGATCGGGAAGCAGATGTTGTGGCGCGGTTGGCATCGGAAATGGATGTGATGAAGAAAACCGTGAGTGTACTAGTAGCCGAACGAGATGCAGCTC
>NW_025270263.1:0-1412 GCF_018294505.1 Triticum aestivum | reverse complement strand
GACACCGTCGATAATGACATCCGGCGGGGCCGGGGCAGCCACGTAGTGCTCCCAGCTCAACCCAAGCTCTGGAAGCCGACCCTCACCAGGCAACGTGACAAACCCTGGGAAGTTTTGCCGGCAAAGAACTCCAAGGACGGAGTTGGGCCGGCGGACACTATGATGGTGGTCCCAACCCCTGCAGCATGACAAGGCCAACGCATTAGTTATTTGAAGAAACGTGAATGCAGAAGGTACAAAAATATTAAATGCACTTACGTACCTCTCCCCATCAGGGAAGATCAACCACCTCTGCTCGCGGGTCGCCGGCACGGACGGGAGCCGTGTAGCACCACGCTGGTAGACGGTGCCACCCTCCTCCTCAAGATCAGTCGGCTCCCCGCCATCATCAGCATGGCCACTCGGCTCCTCGGGCTGATCCGGCCAGGTACCCCATCTGGACGTGTGCTCCTCCGGGGTCTCGTGGGCCGAAGGCCAGTCGACCCGAGGCTCGTGGGCCCAAGACCCGTGGACCGGAGGCTCGTGGACCGGAGTCCGTGTAGCCTCCTCCTCGGACGAGTCCACCCTAGCAGTCACGTGCTCGGGTGAAACAGCTGGGGGTGGCGGCGAGGAAGGCGCCCTAGCAGTCACCCTACCTCCTCTCCCGCGACCACGTGCCCCACCTCCTCTCTTCCTACCTCGTCCCCTGCTGGGCACCGCGATGGACGAAGAAGGGCCCGGCGGTGTGGACATACTGTCCAGCAACGCTCGGCGAAGAGGTACGTCTGGAATCGAAGACCTCAGACCACGCACCGAGGAAGAAGGGGCCTTGGCGCGCTCCCGACCAGCGCCCACCATCTTTCAACACCTGCCATGACAAACAGTAAACGAAATTAGTACAACATAAAAAAAAGACCGACATGAATAATAATATGTGTATCACTTAAGTGTATCATCATCAAGTACAACATTAAAAAATTTAATACCTGACACTACTAATAATCTCGATCAGTATCATCAATAAATGCATAATCATCATCATCACTATAATCAATGACGGGCTCATAGGGTTCAGTGGCATCAACATGTGCAAGGCCACCTTGACGTAATCGGTCAAGCAATGACAGGTCATCCGCAGCAGTAACCTCTTCTTGTTCCGGCTCTTCTTGTTCCTCCTCTGGGGTGATGTCGGATTCACTGTCACTGTCTACTTCAATGTTTTGGGGTGAAGTATAGCGGTTCTTGAAACGCTTTTTGGAAAGACGTGTCTCTTGGAAGAATTCTCCTTCATATGTGTCTAGGTTAATGTGAGGTTCATAATCCTCTTCCTTTGGGGGAGATAGTCTAGCACGTGGCGGCACTTCATAAACGACATCCCAACCTTTCAGATTTGGATTAGTTTGGCAGGCCCACGGTAGATAGAATACTTGGGT
>NW_025270262.1:0-1412 GCF_018294505.1 Triticum aestivum | reverse complement strand
GGCCACAGAAGCAGATCCAGTGAGGTGGATGCCGCTGGCAGTGAATGGGCTCTGGTACGCCGGTGGATGAGCAGTCTAGGGTTTCGAGATGGGAGGGGTAGAAAGGCCGATGAAGTACAGACGACGTGATGTAAGATGCTCTGGTGCTGTGGAGTTAGTCGGTTTTGCGGGAGGGGGAGAGGAAATGGGGGTGCCGTGTGGTGGGGGGAACCGGAAGTTACCAAAGCAGCCCCGACCTATTATGTAGATGAGGGCGGTATTGTAACTGTTGGTCTCCGTGCACCAAGGATAAAAGGGGAATTTCGCATGCTAAAGACTAGGTGGCGGAAATTTTAGAAGGAGGCAGGAGATTTTGGTGCCCGCAAGATTGTTCGTATCCGGTTTCAACTAATTTTGGACCGTGCTAGCGGGAAGGTCATGCGAGACTGTGTACTGGGGCATGCGTCAGCAGTTAATAACTGGTGTGAAGTCCACCCAAAAAAAGACAATAAATCGGGATGATGCGCTGATAACTAGGACGTTCACACGGGCGCGACCAGTCGTACGGGTGTAGAAGTGCGTTCACAAAAAAGGGATCAAACGCTCAGCCTATGTATTTCTCGTGTAAATAGATAATTTAGTGTCGTTGGTTATTTACTTAAAACATAATGCATTTACGTGTTAGTGTAGAGGCGCACAAAAAGAAATGGATATTGTAGTCCCACAAAAGAAATGGATATTGTAGTCCGCTACTTAGAAGTGTTACCTCATATGATTACATAGCCTCCATTTCATAAATTGCGTACCCGTTGAATTCATATATGAATATTACATATATTACTTCTGAATAGAACCTTAAATCATCCAAGACTAATGAATTCGAATGCAAGAGTAACAATGGTGCATGTACATGATAGCTACATTGGTTGTTTGAAGAAACATCACTGTAACTTTGGCATGCACAACTGAAAAGGTTTATTTAGATAGAAAAAAAAGTGATATGTGAGTGTCCAATCTTTATAGTGTTGAATCGATATTGTACCTTTGGTCACGATACGAAATAGATATTGATTTATGTTCAAGAGATGCACGTCCACGCTAGATAGTGATACGTGAAAGAATTGTGCAATCTCTCTCACACGCATACATCTCTCATTTCCCAGTGGGCATCGGAATCACACACACGCACTTCATGTATTTCTCTCCCTCTGTCAAGGTTAAAATTCATCTTTCTACCCCGTCCAACAAGTCTCTCACACAGAAACACACACGCTCTCTCTGTCAAACACGCCTACCCCTTTAATTCCGCCCAACCAGAGCCACTAAGGTCTCGAAGTATAATTATGTCTCTCACACATAAGCCTAAGGTTAACTCGAGTTTCGGAACCATATGAATACATACAATGGGATTCCAGAAGAGCACCTTTTGTTTT
>NW_025270261.1:0-1412 GCF_018294505.1 Triticum aestivum | reverse complement strand
TCGTAATCATAGAATGCGGCAATTGCTAACATGATTCGGACGGACTTCAGCTTCGCTACCGGCGAGAAAGTCTCATCGTAGTCAACCCCTTGAACTTGTCGATAACCCTTAGCGACAAGCCGAGCTTTATAGATGGTCACATTACCATCCGCGTCTGTCTTCCTCTTAAAGATCCATTTATTTTCTATGGCTCGCCGCTCAACGGGCAAGTCAGTCAAAGTCCATACTTTGTTTTCATACATGGATCCTATCTCGGATTTCATGGCTTCTAGCCATTTGTCGGAATCCGGGCCCGCCATCGCTTCTTCATAGTTCGAAGGTTCACCGTTGTCTAACAGCATGATTTCCAAGACAGGGTTGCCGTACCACTCTGGTGCGGAACGTGTCCTTGTGGACCTTCGAATTTCAGTAGGGGCTTGATCAGAAGTATCTTGATCATTGTCATTAACTTCCTCTCTAGTCGGTGTAGGCACCTCAGGAACATTTTCTTGAGTTGCGCCATTTTCTGGTTCAAGAGGTAATACTTCATCAAGCTCTACTTTCCTCCCACTTACTTCTTTCGAGAGAAACTCTTTCTCCAGAAAGGACCCATTCTTGGCAACAAAGATCTTGCCTTCGGATCTGAGGTAGAAGGTGTACCCAATAGTTTCTTTTGGGTATCCTATGAAGACGCATTTTTCCGACTTGGGTTCGAGCTTTTCAGGTTGAAGTTTCTTGACATAAGCATCGCATCCCCAAACTTTTAGAAACGACAGCTTAGGTTTCTTCCCAAACCATAATTCATACGGTGTCGTCTCAACGGAGTTCGACGGAGCCCTATTTAAAGTGAATGCGGCAGTCTCTAAAGCATAGCCCCAAAAGGATAGCGGTAAATCGGTAAGAGACATCATAGATCGCACCATATCTAATAGAGTGCGATTACGACGTTCGGACACACCGTTACGCTGAGGTGTTCCAGGCGGCGTGAGTTGTGAAACTATTCCACATTTTCTTAAGTGTGTGCCAAACTCGTGACTCAAGTATTCTCCTCCACGATCTGATCGTAGAAACTTGATTTTCCTGTCACGTTGATTTTCAACCTCACTCTGAAATTCCTTGAACTTTTCAAAGGTTTCAGACTTGTGTTTCATTAAGTAGATATACCCATACCTACTTAAATCATCAGTGAGGGTGAGAACATAACGATAGCCACCGCGAGCCTCAACACTCATTGGACCGCACACATCAGTATGTATGATTTCCAATAAGTCGGTTGCTCGCTCCATTGTTCCTGAGAACGGAGTCTTGGTCATTTTACCCATAAGGCATGGTTCGCATGTGTCAAATGATTCATAATCAAGAGACTCTAAAAGTCCATCAGCATGGAGCTTCTTCATGCGTTTGACACCTATGTGACCAAGGCGGCAGTGCCA
>NW_025270260.1:0-1412 GCF_018294505.1 Triticum aestivum | reverse complement strand
AGTCAGTCCATTGAAAGGATAGTGACGAAGTCAAGGTTGACCAAAAACTAAGCACCTATATGATTCGAGAGTGTCCCTATAAAGGCATAACCAAAGTGTATCTCATGACACAATTGAAATATATGATTTGAGATCAGCACTCAATGATCCATCAAATTAGATAAAATGCATTAAAAACATATCTTCTTTGTGTAAATAGTTAGCCTTCACTAACTTATTTCTCTCAACATGTAAGCATGGCACCTCATCATGCAACGTGCATGGGAATGGATAACCTCAACATGCAATCTAGATTCGGTCGTTGGTATCTTCATACCTAGTTCAATCTCGTTACCGGCAAGTCTCTTTACTCGTTCCATAATGCATCATCCCGTAACTAACTCATTAGTCACATTGCTTGCAAGGCTTATTATGATGTGCATTACTGAGAGGGCCCAGAGATACCTCTCCGATACTCGGAGTGACAAATCCTAATCTCGATCTATGCCAACCCAACAAACACCTTCGGAGATACCTGTAGAGCATCTTTATAATCACCCAGTTACCTTGTGACATTTGATAGCACACAAGGCATTCCACCGGTATCCGGGAGTTGCATAATCTCATAGTCAAAGGAATCTGTATATGACATGAAGAAAGCTATAGCAATAAAACTGAACGATCATTATGCTAAGCTAAGGGATGGGTCTTGTCCATCACATCATTCTCCTAATGATGTGATCCCGTTCATCAACTGACAACACATGTCTATGGTTTGGAAACTTAACCATCTTTGATTAACGAGCTAGTCTAGTATAGGCTAGCTTTACTAGACATGAGCCATACCTACAATTTCCAGTAATTATTTTTTCTTTCTCGAGACATCCGGCAGCAGTAGTTCAAGTCCCAACATACAACAGCGAATAAATAAATAGAACTACATGTTCGTTCGGAAGAGATCTAAAATTTGTGTTAGCTCAGCATATACAAACCAACAAGGTCGCTGAAATGGAAAGCAAAGCAGTAATGGATATCTATGATAACCCAAATACCAGCTATGATGGGCAGGGCTAAATAAGAATAGAAACAAGAAAGCACTTGCACGCATGTTACCAAAATCTCCTAATTAGAGAAGTGTAACCAAAATATCACTTCATGACCTTGTCCATCAACAATGGCACCAAAGAGCAGTGAGCCCAGGCCTCATAATAATAGTCTAATTCATTGGAATTCAAAATCTAGGCCACTGGATAAGCTTCAAACGATTATGATACAGTACAAATTAACACTTTTCTATTGAGTAATGTGACTTTGCTGATTTACCTTCCCAATAGGGTAAGCAATAGGATAGGCAATGAACATGACGATGCGTACGAGCCAAACAAAGCTAGCACCCACTGCCAGCCCATACCTGGTACATATTGCTTGAGGTA
>NW_025270259.1:0-1412 GCF_018294505.1 Triticum aestivum | reverse complement strand
GGGCGGACATGTCCGGCGCGGGCGGACGTTGTCCGGCGGCGCGAGGGATTTTTGCTAGGGTTAGACTGCGATTCCGTTTTTCGGGATGCCCACTCATTTATAGGTAGAGGGAGCTAGGAGACTCCAAATGAGGTGCGGTTTTCGCCCACACGATCGTGATCGAATGACCTAGAGCATGGAAGAGAGTTTGGTGGGCTTTGGGCTGGTTTTGGAGGGGGGGTTTGCTGGATACTCAAATGGACTTTGCGGATGCCCGGTTAACCGTTGGAGTACCAAACGACCTCCGAATGGAACGAAACTTGACCGGTAGTCTCCGGGTGGTATATTAAGAGCACTTGACAAGCCTCGGTCCATTCCGAGAAAGTTTGACACACGCACACGAAATAAAACTAGAGGGGTGCACCGGAGGAGATAGGAGCGCCGGATTGGAAAACGGACAACGGGGAAAATGCTCGGATGCAAGAGACGAACACGTATACGAATGCAATGCACATGATGACATGATATGAAAATGCATGACATGACAAAATACAAAACGAAAGACAAAAACCCGACAACGGAGGGAAAAACATATCACATAGCCGAAAATGGCAAGAGTCGGAGTTACAAATATGGCAAGTTACATGCGGGGTGTTACAACACTCCACCACTACGAGAGGATCTCGTCCCGAGATCTAGGACTGAAAGAACTCCGGATATTCGGAACGGAGATGGTCCTCGCGTTCCCAGGTGGCTTCCCGGTCGGAATGGTGCGACCACTTCACTTTCAGGAATTTGATAGACTTGTTGCGAGTCTTGCGCTCAGTTTCTTCAAGAATAGCAACGGGGTGCTCATGATAAGACAAATCTTCTTGAAGGTCAACCTCTTCGAAGTCGATAGTGCGCTCAGGCGTCTTGAAGCACTTGCGGAGCTGTGACACGTGGAACACATCGTGCACGTTTGCGAAGTTGGAAGGAAGCTCAAGTTGATAGGCGAGGTCGCCTCTTTTGCCAATGATCTTGAAAGGACCCACGTATCTAGGGGCAAGCTTCCCTTTGATACCGAAGCGACGAGTGCCTTTCATTGGAGAGACGCGGAGGTAGACATGGTCTCCGATCTCGAAAGCCAAATCATGATGCTTACTATCATAGTAACTCTTCTGGCGCGATTGCGCGGCTTTGAGATTATCACGGATGACTTTACACATTTCTTCAGCTTCAGTGATTAAGTCATTGCCAAGAAGTTGGCGTTCACCAGTCTCTGACCAATTGAGAGGAGTACGGCACTTTCTGCCATAGAGAATCTCGAATGGGGCCTTGCCCGAACTCGCTTGGAAGCTGTTGTTGTAGGAGAATTCAGCATAAGGAAGACAATCTTCCCATTTCATGCCAAAGGAAATGACACAAGCCCTGAGCATATCTTCAAGAATTTG
>NW_025270258.1:0-1412 GCF_018294505.1 Triticum aestivum | reverse complement strand
ATATTGATTAGTACAATTAATAACTAGCTAGTTGAAGATTTTGAAATGTGTAAAGGAGAAATTACCCAGAACGTCCTGATCACCATGTCTGCCCTCGTGTCGCACACGACACCGTCGATAATGACATCCGGCGGGGCCGGGGCAGCCACGTAGTGCTCCCAGCTCAACCCAAGCTCTGGAAGCCGACCCTCACCAGGCAACGTGACAAACCCCGGGAAGTTTTGCCGGCAAAGAACTCCAAGGACGGAGTTGGGCCGGCGGACACTATGATGGTGGTCCCAACCCCTGCAGCATGACAAGGCCAACGCATTAGTTATTTGAAGAAACGTGAATGCAGAAGGTACAAAAATATTAAATGCACTTACGTACCTCTCCCCATCAGGGAAGATCAACCACCTCTGCTCGCGGGTCGCCGGCACGGACGGGAGTCGTGTAGCACCACGCTGGTAGACGGTGCCACCCTCCTCCTCAAGATCAGTCAGCTCCCCGCCATCATCAGCATGGCCACTCGGCTCCTCGGGCTGATCCGGCCAGGTACCCCATCCGGACATGTGCTCCTCCGGGGTCTCGTGGGCCGAACTCTCGTGGGCCGAAGGCCAGTCGACCCGAGGCTCGTGGGCCCAAGACCCGTGGACCGGAGGCTCATGGACCGGAGTCCGTGTAGCCTCCTCCTCGGACGAGTCCACCCTAGCAGTCACGTGCTCGGGTGAAACAGTTGGGGGTGGCGGCGAGGAAGGCGCCGTAGCAGTCACCCTACCTCCTCTCCCGCGACCACGTGCCCCACCTCCTCTCTTCCTACCTCGTCCCCTGCTGGGCACCGCGGTCGACGAAGAAGGGCCCGGCGGTGTGGACATACTGTCCAGCAACGCTCGGCGGAGAGGTACGTCTGGAATCGAAGACCTCAGACCACGCGCCGACGAAGAAGGGTCCTTGGCGCGCTCCCGACCAGCGCCCACCATCTTTCAACACCTGCCATGACAAACAGTAAACGAAATTAGTACAACATAAAAAAAAGACCGACATGAATAATAATATGTGTATCACTTAAGTGTATCATCATCAAGTACAACATTAAAAAATTTAATACCTGACACTACTAATAATCTCGATCAGTATCATCAATAAATGCATAATCATCATCATCACTATAATCAATGACGGGCTCATAGGGTTCAGTGGCATCAACATGTTCAAGGCCACCTTGACGTAATCGGTCAAGCAATGACAGGTCATCCGCAGCAGTAACCTCTTCTTGTTCCGGCTCTTCTTGTTCCTCCTCTGGGGTGATGTCGGATTCACTGTCGCTGTCTACTTCAATGTTTTGGGGTGAAGTATAGCGGTTCTTGAAACGCTTTTTGGAAAGACGTGTCTCTTGGAAGAATTCTCCTTCATATGTGTCTGGGTTAATGTGA
>NW_025270257.1:0-1412 GCF_018294505.1 Triticum aestivum | reverse complement strand
GAGAATAGTCAATCATGGAAATCACTCTCGGGCCCCAAAACGGTGAGTAATAGTGCACGAAACGGACCAGAATCAGCCAAAAATGTGAGTGTTGATGAACGACACATAAGCGCACCTTGGGGTTCAATAACTATGGAAACCGCTTTGGGAGCCAAAATGGTGAGTAATAGTCAACAAAATGGGTCAAAATTGGACAAAACTGTGAGTGTTGACGATGGACACGTAAACGCACCCCGAGAATCGTCAATCATGGAAATCACTCTGGGGCCCCAAAATGTGAGTAATAGTGCACGAAACGGACCAGAATCAGGCAAAAATGTGAGTGTTGATGACCGACACGTAAAAGCGCCCCAGGGTTCGTATGTCGTGGAAATCACTTTGGGACCCGAAAATAGTGAGTAATAATCCACGAAACGGGCCAGAATCAGCCAAAAATGTGTGTTGATGACCGAGACATAAACGCACCCTGGGGTTTTTTAATCGTGGAAATCACTCCGGATCCGAAAACAGTGATTAATAGTCCAAAAAACGGGCCAGAATCGGCTAAAATTGCGAGTGTTGATGACCTACACGTAATCGCACCCTGGGCTTCGTCAATCATGGAAATCACTTTGGGACCCCGAAGATTCAGTTACAGTCCACGAAACGGGCCAGAGTCGGCCAAAATTGCGAGTGTTGTTGACCAAAACGTAATCGCACCCTGGGGTTCAACAACTATGGAAATCACTTCGGGGCCCCAAAACGGTGAGTAATAGTCCATGAAAACGGCCAGAATTGGACAAAACTGTGAGTGTTGACGACGCACACGTAAACACACCCGAGGATCGTCAATCGAGAAACTCGCTTTGGGAAACCAAAACAGCGAGCAATAGTCCAGGAAATGAGCCAGAATTGTCCAAAATTACGAGTGTTGATGACCGACACATAAGCGCACCTTGGGGTTCAATAACTATGGAAATCGCTTTGGGAGCCAAAATGGTGAGTAATAGTCAACAAAATGGGTCAAAATTGGACAAAACTGTGAGTGTTGACGACGGACACGTAAACGCACCCCGAGAATCGTCAATCATGGAAATCACTCTGGGGCCCCAAAACTGTGAGTAATAGTGCACGAAACGGACCAGAATCGGCCAAAAATGTGAGTGTTGATGACCGACACGTAAAAGTGCCCCAAGGTTCGTATGTCGTGGAAATCACTTTGGGACCCGAAAACAGTTAGTAATAATCCACGAAACGGGCCAGAATCAGCCAAAATTGTGTGTTGATGACCGACACATAAACGCACCCTGGGGTTTTCCAATCGTGGAAATCACTCCGGATCCCAAAATAGTGATTAATAGTCCAAAAAACGGGCCAGAATCGGCTAAAATTGCGAGTGTTGATGACCTACACGTAATCGCACCCTGGGCTTC
>NW_025270256.1:0-1412 GCF_018294505.1 Triticum aestivum | reverse complement strand
TCCACTAGAAACTGTTTGCTACCGACGAGCTCGCCAAGCTGCACAGTTGTTCAAAAAGGAAGCACATTTGACTAAAGTACCAGATTTCAGAGTTTGTAATAGCATCATGAACAGCAGCTGTAAATTACTAAATTTTACCATACTGAATGCCATCTAGAAAGATAGATACGATGCAGGGGGTGTCCATTACCGACGATCTTGCCAAGGTGCATGGAGATGGAGTTGAGCTGGGCCTTGTTCTCGTAGAGGTGGTTGACCGCCTTCCTGGACTGCACCAGCTCCTTGGCCAGCGCCTTCAGGAACAAGCATCACCAGCAGAGGAAACCAAATTAGTAAATCAGCCAAATCGAGGCCCTTGACCTTGAGCTGCTTCTCCTTGGCGCCCTTCACCAGATCCGTGGTCACTGTTAAACACACACGCGCACAAACGCATCAAAAAAATTAACCTAAAACGAAGTAATACATGGAATTAGTTCAGGAAAATGGATACAAGCGGACGAATCATCCTAACTAACCAGAAACAAAACATTGTTTAGTCGCTAGGCGTTAAAGCGATAGATGTTAAACACTAACTTCCTTCATAAAAAAGAGCAATAATAACAACCAGCAGGTACTTAACACTCAGCAAGGGTTGACAGATATATAATGGGTTCAGCAACCAATTTGGCTCAGAAACTAAGAAAATCAAAAAGATTTTTCACTCAGAATACGCTAACAAGCATTCATGAATCACACTAGTAAGTAAGAACATGAGTAAACTAGCGATTAGCAAATGAATCTCAACATCAGCAGAAGATTGAGATACAAATGCATCCAACTGCGAGGTAGACAGAACCTGTCATCATAAAGGAACATCATACAACACAGCTCATCTTACAGCAATGTGCACACAAATTGGGCTAAGCAACGCACTAAGAACAAGTTAGGTAAAATTGCATGCCACTCGATAACTAAGCAATCAGTTGCAATATCTGCTCTGAATATTTGCTCCCATGCTGATCCATCCAATATCTGCTCGGAATACACTAGGAAGCATCATTTCCATGATCCACGAATCACATCAGTAACTTAAGAGCTCAAGTAATATGATACCTAAAAAATAAGAACAGAACAGCCGGGAGCCTGGGACGCGAATCCCAACCAAAATCCCGATCCCAAATCACGGCCAAAATTCGCAGAAATGATATGTCGACCAAGAGCAGTTCACCGCACAACCTTCCCGGCCAAAACCCCTACCCCAAATACGAACGTCCGTCGCGGAGCGTACGGCGCCCGGGCGGAAGCGCAGGCCCTCCGTCCCGCCGATTAACAGCTGACTACGAGCAGGGATGGCGCTGCTACGGGAGTCGGAGAGGGGGGGAGGTGGGGGTGCGTGCTTCTCACCTGCACCTGCAGGCGTGCGGAAACGGGAG
>NW_025270255.1:0-1412 GCF_018294505.1 Triticum aestivum | reverse complement strand
AATAGTAATAATAAATAAAAAATGAAATTAATTAATTAACTAATTAATTAACTTAATTAATTCTGATTAAATTAACCATTAATTAAACTAATGATTAATTAACTACTGTTAATTAGCTAATTAATTAGTATGACAGTGGGGCCCACCCCCTTAATTAATTATGAATAGTTTAATTAACCTGTTAATTAAAATGTGTCACTGACCAGTGGGACCCACTGGTCAGGTTGACTCAGTCAACCCCTGTTGACTGCTGACGTCAGCATGACATCATGCTGACGTCAGTAATACATTTTTTCGAATTAATTAAATAAATAATTAAATTTCAGAAATTAATAAAATCTTTAGAAAATCATATCTTTTAATCCGTAACTCGGATTAAAATGTTTTCAACATGAAAGTTGCTCAGAACGACGTGACGATTCCGGATACGCAGTCCGTTCGTCCGCCACACCCCTCTAACCTATCGAACCCGCAACTTTCCCCCTCCGGCTCCTCTGCCCGAAAACACGAAACACCGGGAATACTTTCCCGGATGTTTTCCCCCTTCGTCGGTATCACCTACTACCGCGTTAGGGCACACCGAACACCGCGTATTGCCTTGATATATTTTGTGGTGCTTTGTTTGCTCTGTATTCATTATTTCTCCCCCCTCTTCTCTCTGGTAGACTACGAGACCGACGCTGCTGCTGACCAGTTCGACTACGGAGTTGACGACCCCTCTCTCTTGCCAGAGCAACCAGGCAAGCCCCCCCCCTTGATCACCAGATATCGCCTACTCTTCTCTATACTGCTTGCATTAGAGTAGTGTAGCATGTTACTGCTTTCCGTTAATCCTATTCTGATGCATAGCCTGTCATTGCTGCTACAGTCATTGATACCTTACCTGCAATCCTATATGCTTAGTATAGGATGCTAGCTTCTCATCATTGGCCCTACATTCTTGTCAGTCTGCCTTGCTATACTATCGGGCCGTGATCACTTGGGAGGTGATCACGGGTATATACTATACATACATACATACTATACAGATGGTGACTAAAGTCGGGTCAGCTCATTGAGTACCCGCAAGTGATTCTGACGAGGGGGCTGAAAGGACAGGTGGCTCCATCCCGGTAGAGGTGGGCCTGGGTTCCCGACGGCCCCCGACTGTTACTTGTGGCGGAGCGACAGGGCAGGTTGAGACCACCTAGGAGACAGGTGGGCCTGGCCCTGTTCGGCATTCGCGGATACTTAACACGCTTAACGAGATCTTGGTATTTGATCTGAGTCTGGCTACGAGCCTATACGCACTAACCATCTACGTGGGAGTAGTTATGGGTATCCCGACGTCGTGGTATCAGCCGAAGCACTTCAGACGTCAGCGACGGAGCGGCGCGCGCCGAATTGGACTGGAACGCCACTAGGCTAGGTCT
>NW_025270254.1:0-1412 GCF_018294505.1 Triticum aestivum | reverse complement strand
GGATGCTTACGAGAATGATGGCCAGAATCATCACGCTGGGACACAAATCATGGCTAGATTACTAGGTGATACTCTAGACATCTAGGTCATAATCATAGCTCCAACATATACGTTGAGGCAATAGAGTACATCAACTCACTAATTTGTGTGATTAATCTGACCAAAAGGACATCGGGAACGGGAAGAAGGGATTTGCAAATGCATCAGACTATTTAGAAACCTGGGATGACTCAGACAGCATAACGGCTGTAAATGCTCAAAAAGTTTGGAGACATACTACAGAAATGGTGGCATAGCCACTCAGAAGCACAATATCAAGGTTTCGAGATCAACAATTAACATACAGAAGTCGTAGGAACTGAACTCAAGCTTAAATCCAACAATCTATAAATCTACGGATTAGTAACACGTGATCCTAATAGAAAGAAGAGAAATCCTAGTTCCTTAACCCCGTAGGAAAGATAAGATGACTCAGATCAGAAGGGCATAAGGTATAAGGAGTAAAAAGAGCCTTACGTTCCATCCCACAATCAATTCCCTTATATAACTAAAGAATTTCTAGACTCAACTTCGACTAGTTTGGCTTGGTAATCCTACAGGCAGTCAAGCTCTGATACCAAAGCTGTCAGGACCCCGACTCAATGCCACATCAATCTAGCATGTAACACCTCATATCACTTTGCGGCCTCACGCACGGTATTCCCACGGGTGTCACCTTACCTTTGCCCGGGACCGTTTGCGTCTTTTGGCACACGTATATGATAGTGTCGCTAGCATCCATATGATAAGGAGCCCGGGCTGACATGGCTAGTCGTAAACCCAAATTGGCACAAACTTACAGGGACAGGCATCCATGACCCAACATCGAACGTGTCGGTCATCAGCGAGTGAATCCAGGCTGTAGCACTGGGCTAGCAGGACTCCGGTGAACCGGGATGTAGCGGGCTAACAGGACTCCGGTATTCATCGCGTGACATTTCCCCGAAGGGACAGACACAGGAACGAAGAAGGACACATGCCGGCCAGCCTAAGTGTTCCGGAGCAGTAGCAAGCTACCATGGCTCAGTGGAAACACTAGGAGACATTTCCCGGTAAGAGAGGCTACTAAGGATAAACAACTAGATAGTCAGATCCCACACATACCAAGCATTTCAATAACATACACACAATATGCTCGATATGTGCAAATACAACATGGCATCACAACATGCCTCTACGACTCAAGTATTTAATCAACAGGCTCCGAGGAGCGAAATATTACAAACATGGGTCTCATGACCCAACACTCAGAGCATACAAGTCAAAACACAAGCGGAAGCTTAACATGTCTGAGTACAGACATCTACAAATGAAAAAGGCTGAGAAGCCTGGCTAACTACCAGATCCTGCTGAGGGCACAAGATCGTAGCTGA
>NW_025270253.1:0-1412 GCF_018294505.1 Triticum aestivum | reverse complement strand
GGCCAAGGGGAGAGGCGCGCCATAGGGGGGAGTCCTACTCCCACCGGGAGTAGGACTCCTCCTTTCCTTGTGGGAGTAGGAGAAGGGAAGGGGGAAGGAGAAAGAAGGAAGGGTACGCCCCCTTCCCTAGTCCAATTCGGACCAGACCATGGGGAGGGGTGCGGCCACCTTTTGAGGCCTTTCTCTCCTTTCCCGTATGGCCCATTAAGGCCCAATACGAATTCCCGTAACTCTCCGGTACTCCGAAAAATACCCGAATCACTCGGAACCTTTCCGAAGTCCGAATATAGTCGTCCAATATATCGATTTTTACATCTCGACCATTTCGAGACTCCTCGTCATATCCCCGATCTCATCCGGGACTCCGAACTCCTTCGGTACATAAAAACTCAATAAAACTGTCATCGTAACGTTAAGCGTGCGGACCCTACGGGTTCGAGAACTATGTAGACATGACCGAGACACGTCTCCGGTCAATAACCAATAGCGGGACCTGGATGCCCATATTGGCTCCCACATATTCTACGAAGATCTTTATCGGCCAGACCGCATAACAACATACGTTGTTCCCTTTGTCACCGGTATGTTACTTGCCCGAGATTTGATCGTCGGTATCTCGATACCTAGTTCAATCTCGTTACCGGCAAGTCTCTTTACTCGTTCCGTAACACATCATCCCGCAACTAACTCATTAGTCACAATGCTTGCAAGGCTTATAGTGATGTGCATTACCGAGTGGGCCCAGAGATACCTCTCCGACAATTGGAGCGCCAACCCAACAAGTACCTTTGGAGACACCTGTAGAGCACCTTTATAATCACCCATTTACGTTGTGACGTTTGGTTGCACACAAAGTGTTCCTCCGGTAAACGGGAGTTGCATAATCTCATAGTCATAGGAACATGTATAAGTCATGAAGAAAGCAATAGCAACATACTAAACGATCGAGTGCTAAGCTAACGGAATGGGTCAAGTCAATCACGTCATTCTCCTAATGAGGTGATCTCGTTTAATCAAATGACAACTTATGTCTATGGCTAGGAAACATAACCATCTTTGATTAACGAGCTAGTCAAGTAGAGGCATACTAGTGACACTCTGTTTGTCTATGTATTCACACATATATTATGTTTCCGGTTAATACAATTCTAGCATGAATAATAAACATTTATCATGATATAAGGAAATATATAATACTTTATTATTGCCTCTAGGGCATATTTCCTTCAGTTCCCATGCAGCTGCCAGCCCATCAACTAGGCGAGCACCTGCGTGGCGATGTGCGGCCTCTAGGCCAACTCAGCAAGCACCTGCGTGGTGGCATGCAGATCTTCGTGAAGACTCTGCCACCGCACCAACTCAGCAGCCAGCCAGCCAGCATGGCACTACACGCCTCGCCAGTTCGGAAGCGC
>NW_025270252.1:0-1412 GCF_018294505.1 Triticum aestivum | reverse complement strand
GTACCAAGCATGACTAGCTGATGCTAGTACCGCCGGTGGCCTTCAAGTCATCGGGACACCGACACTACCAACACCGAGCGCTCACTGTGTGTATACAATCTGCGAAGAGCTTAACCCACACAAAATATTCTATTGGAAACGGTGGCGCCTAGGAGGTGTTGAGGCACACTTAGACACTAGGCCACGAAAAAAAAAGGCAAGCAAGAAATTGGTCACTCAAGAATGAAATCATGCCATATTAACTGCATAGACATGCTAAATTGGCAATGCTCCAACGTTAATTGCTGGTAATTTGCCGAAAGTGCTAATGTGATCCCGAGCACCTGTGTGCTCTTTATCTGTGCCGCCAGCTTGTCTCGTGATGCACACCGCAGGAAGTATAGGCCCATGTATAATTTACGTGTTTGATATTTTATCCTGGCCTATGGCCCATGCCTGACACACAACCTCTGTTTTTTTTTGAGGGGACGACCAAATTTATTCATCAAAAACCACAGAAGGTGGGATACAATATTGGTCATGAGGTTGGTCAAACCATACATGACGACCCTGCTGAAGCCTACGAGAAAATTTAGCTAAAGCATGTGCTTCATAATTAGCAGCACGACTTTCGTAAATAAAATTACAATTGAAAAGCAAAGACCTAGACTTGATCTCTCTGATTATTGCACCACTACTACCCATTGCTTCATTGTTGATATCATTCACTGCTTGCTTCGAATCAGAGGCTACCACCATGTTATTGATGTTTAGATCCGCCGCCAGAGCCAGCGCTTCCCTGCATGCTATCACCTCCAACATAGCTGGATCATGCATCCCTTCTATGACTAGGGCTGAGCTGCCCATATACCCGCGCCGTCCCTGCAAACAGCAACGGCTGCACCCCGAGAGGCAAAGTGCACCCCAGCATCAACATGAATCTTACAAAACCCAGCGGGTGGGGCTTTAGGTCTAGCCACGGTTACACCTCTGGTAGCAGCTGTGGTTCGCACCTGAGGTTTCACCACCTCCTTGATCATGTTCAGTTCTTGGAGATAGTTGTTGATGAAGCTGCATATTGCATGTGGGCTCTGAAAGATCCCTTCATGGATAGCTTTCCGTCTCACCTCTCACTAGTAGAAAAGGGGCCAATGGTCCAGGCCGGTCCAGCCCATTAGTCCCGATTCAATCCAGAACCGGGACCAATGGGGGCATTGGACCCGGTTCGTGAGCCCCAGGGGCCGTTCGGGCCACGTGGGCCATTGGTCCCGGTTCGTCTGGACCTATTGGTCCCGGTTGGTGGGACGAACCGGGACCAATGGCCCTCGCTCCTGGCCCACCACCATTGGTCCCGGTTGGTGGGCTGAACCGGCACCAAAGGACGACCATTAGTCCCGGTCCATTCCACCAACCGGGACTAAAGGGTTGGTCCT
>NW_025270251.1:0-1412 GCF_018294505.1 Triticum aestivum | reverse complement strand
CTATCATTGCCATGCTAGTTGCTTCGTTCTATCGCTGTGCTGCGCCACCTATCACTTGCTCTTCAAGCCTCCCAAATTGCCATGAAACCACATCTAACCTTTGTTACCCTTCCTAGCAAACCATTGTTTGGCTATGTTACCGCTTTGCTCAGCCCCAGCGTTGCTAGTTGCAGGTGAAGATGAAGATTGCTCCACGTTGGATTATGTTTATGTTGGGATATCACAATATCTCTTATTTAATTAATGCATCTATATACTTGGTAAAGGGTGGAAGGCTCGGCCTTATGCCTAGTGTTTTGTTCCACTCTTGCCGCCCTAGTTTCCGTCATACCGGTGTTATGTTCCTTGATTTTGCGTCCCTTACGCGGTTGGGTGATTTATGGGACCCCCTTGACAGTTCGCTTTGAATAAAACTCCTCCAGCAAGGCCCAACCTTGGTTTTACATTTGCCTCACCTAGCCTTTTCCCTTGGGTTTCTGGAGCCCGAGGGTCATCTTTATTTACCCCCCCCCCCCGGCTAGTGCTCCTTCGAGTGCTGGTCCAAACCGAGCGATGTCCGGCGCCCCCTGGGCAACCAGGGTCTATGCCAACCCGACGTCTGGCTCATCCGGTGTGCCCTGAGAACGAGATATGTGCAGCTCCTATCGGGATTTGTCGGCACATCCGGGCGGCTTTGCTGGTCTTGTTTTACCATTGTCGAAATGTCTTGTAACCGGGATTCCGAGACTGATCGGGTCTTCCTGGGAGAAGGAATATCCTTCGTTGACCATGAGAGCTTATAATGGGCTAAGTTGGGACACCCCTGCAAGGTATAAACTTTCGAGAGCCGTGCCCGCGGTTATGTGGCAGATGGGAATTTGTTAATATCCGGTTGTAGAGAACTTGACACTTGACTTAATTAAAACGCATCAACCGCGTGTGTAGCCGTGATGGTCTCTTCTCGGCGGAGTCCGGGAAGTGAACACGGTTTATGGGTTATGTTTGACGTAAGTAGGAGTTCAGGATCACTTCTTGATCATTACTAGTTCACGACCGTTCCGTTGCTTCTCTTCTCGCTCTTATTTGCGTATGTTAGCCACCATACATGCTTAGTCGCTGCTGCAACCTCACCACTTTACCCCTCCCTTACCCATTTAAGCTTTGCTAGTCTTGATACCCATGGTAATGGGATTGCTGAGTCCTCGTGGCTCACAGTTTACTACAACACCAGTTGCAGGTACAGGTTTTGCGATGATCATGACGCGAGAGCGATGTTTACTTGTTTTGGAGTTCTTCTTCTGCTTCTTCTTCGATCAGGGGATAGGTTCCAGGTCGGCAGCCTGGGCTAGCAGGGTGGATGTCGTTTGAGCTCCTGTTAGTGTTTCATCCGTAGTCGGATGTTGATCTTATGTATGATGTATTGATGTATTCTT
>NW_025270250.1:0-1412 GCF_018294505.1 Triticum aestivum | reverse complement strand
GCTAACCTTGAAATAATGATGTACAATCACCTTATTCTTGGAACGAACAGATTGCCCAATAGCTCCAACAAGATCATCCACATTTGGCACCTCAGTGCCATGATCCTTACAAAAGTTTATTGTTTGGTCGCATAATGACTCGTACTCATTGTCCCTCATAGCTTGTAAAGCTTCTTTCACATACAAGATCAAACGCATGGCTTCAACAACATCTTGTTTCTTTCTTTGCAAAGCTTGTGAATTGTGATAACAAATTAGTGATGCTCGACAAGTTTATCAAGAATAGTATGACGAACACAAATTGGAAGAATTCCATTTGTATGATCACACCTGAAGCTCCACCTTGAGAAGTGTGTTCCCGGGCATCATTAACCACAATTGCAAGCACGTTCACCACTGCATTCCAAAGCAAGGTTCTGAGATGTGAGCCCCAACAAGTAGCTCTTGGTCTAGCTAGGTTAGTTTCTTGATGTAACCCAGTTCCAGATGATACCTTACAATTCTCCATCATTTCTATCAAGTTGTCTTGATGCTTTGCAAGCAATGCATCCTTTCTTTTACAAGATGAACCCACCTAAGTCTCTCTCAAGGGAAGATAGTTGAGAAAACAACAATAACGGGAAAAACACTGAGCCACTGTGAGAACCACGAATTTGAACTGATGGGCAAAACAATGAACAAAGAAAGCATATGCACTCTCATCACGAATTAACTTATGCAAATCATTGAATTCCCCTCTCATATTTGAAGCTCCATCATAACCCTATCCACGTAGCCTATTAATAGGAAAGCCATGGTACTTCAACACATGAACCAATGCTCTATGGTAGCCAAATAGCAAACCGTATAGATAGGCAAACAAATAGCTAGTGGCTATAGAGCAGTTATAGAGTACAACCTTCAGGGCTTCAGGCAGTCGAGCAGAGCAGTGATAGCAGCAGACAGATGGTGCAAGAGCCTGAGGCGTAGACCCGTTGACCAAATTCAATTCGACGACGGTGAGTAAAAGGCGGAGGAACCGCCCCTCCCACCCACGGCAGTGCGGGGAGGGGAAGGATGCAGCCTGGCGCCATGTTGGGGAGGGGACGAACACCAGATTACAGGAGAGCCGGGTGCCACTTTGGAGAGGTCGATCGTCGCCAGTGGCGGCGCGAAGGAGAGATTCGGCGATCGGCGTCGGCTAGGGCACAACCACAGAAGCACAAGA
This sequence comes from Triticum aestivum, assembly GCF_018294505.1. Taxonomy (NCBI): domain Eukaryota; kingdom Viridiplantae; phylum Streptophyta; class Magnoliopsida; order Poales; family Poaceae; genus Triticum; species Triticum aestivum. Next base: position 205 of record NW_025270250.1, on the reverse strand, counting down.
GAGCGAGGACATCAAGGCATGCGATGTATGTTCTCGAGCATGACTGCACAGATGATGAAACGAGGGAGTCATGCACTAGGAATTGATGGGCCAGAAAGAAGTAACTGACTAGATGGGCTAGGATTTGAAACTAGTACTACAAAAATTTGCATCGCTGGAGGGCAGGCTCAAGCCTATTAAAAGCCTGCCTGGTATATTCGCCACT
>NW_025270249.1:0-1412 GCF_018294505.1 Triticum aestivum | reverse complement strand
GTTACGTAATGCATCATCCTGTAACCAACCCATTGGTCACATTGCTTGCAAGGCTTATAGTGATGTGCATTACCGAGAGGGCCCAGAGATACCTCTTCGACAATCAGAGTGACAAAACCTAATCTCGAAATACGCCAACTCAACTTGTACCTTTGGAGACACCTGTAGTACTCCTTTATAATCACCCAGTTATGTTGTGACGTTTGGTAGCACCCAAAGTGTTCCTCCGGTAAACGGGAGTTGCATAATCTTATAGTTACAGGAACATGTATAAGTCATGAAGAAAGCAATAGCAATATACTAAACGATCAAGTGCTAGGCTAACGGAATGGGTCATGTCAATCACATCATTCTCCTAGTGATGTGATCCCATTAATCAAATGACAACACATGTCTATGGTTAGGAAACATAACCATCTTTGATTAATTAGCTAGTCAAGTAGAGGCATACTAGTGACTATATGTTTGTCTATGTATTCACACATGTATCATGTTTCTGGTTAATACAATTCTAGCATGAATAATAAACATTTATCATGATATGAGGAAATAAATAATAACTTTATTATTGCCTCTAGGGCATATTTACTTCAGTCTCCCACTTGCACTAGAGTCAATAATCTAGATTACATAGTAATGATTCTAACACCCATGGAGTCTTGGTGCTGATCATGTTTTGCTCGTGAGAGAGGCTTAGTCAATGGGTCTGCAACATTCAGATCCATATGTATCTTGCAAATTTCTATGTCTCCCACTTGGACTTGGTCCCGGATGGAATTGAAGCGTCTCTTGATGTGCTTGGTCCTCTTGTGAAATCTGGATTCCTTTGCCAAAGCAATTGCACCAGTATTGTCACAGAAGATCTTCATTGGTCCCGATGCACTAGGTATGACACCTAGATAGGAAATGAACTCCTTCATCCAGACTCCTTCATTTGCTACTTCCGAAGCAGCTATGTACTCAGCTTCACATGTAGATCCCGCCACGATGCTTTGTTTAGAACTGCACCAACTTACAGCTCCACCATTTAATAAAAACACGTATCCGGTTTGCGATTTAGAATCGTCCGGATCAGTGTCAAAGCTTGCATCGACGTAACCATTTACGACTAGCTCTTTGTCACCTCCATATATGAGAAACATATCCTTAGTCCTTTTCAGGTATTTCAGGATGTTCTTGACCGCTGTCCAGTGATCCACTCCTGGATTACTTTGGTACCTCCCTGCCAAACTTATTGCTAAGCATACGTCAGGTCTGGTACACAGCATTGCATACATGATAGAGCCTATGGCTGAAGCATAGGGAATATCTTTCAATTTTTCTCTACCTTCTGCTGTGGTCGGGCATTGAGTTTGACTCAACTTCACACCTTGAAGCACGGGCAAGAACCCTTTCTCTGCCTGATCCATTTT
>NW_025270248.1:0-1412 GCF_018294505.1 Triticum aestivum | reverse complement strand
AATAGCGTGAGAATTTTGTCTCATGCATTCTTTATGGTGTCATCAAGTTTTATTAGGGACGGCGTGCCGGCGACGCTTCCCCATTTTTTAAAGTAATGTTGCCCCCGTCCTATCCCCTATTGGTGTGCTCATCACCGATTGAGGGTGTTTGATTTTGTGTCTCCGTCGACGGGTCTTCCGGGATCCGGCCGGTTTAGGTTTCCGGTGGATTCGCCTGAATTCAGCCAGCTTTCGTGATCTTCAGAGTGTCTACAGGTCCTTATCGACGTTCTCTTCTCTGGTCTGCATCGATGACTTCATGCTCGTTGACTTCATGCTCGTTGCTTCTACAAGCTTTTGGGTTTAAAAAAAAGTTTGCTACATCAAGGCGGAGGCCCAAACACGGCACCGAGCTTTGCTCACAATGCGCCGCCGATTGATGCAGGAGGAAGAAGACTTCGGCACCCCTAAAGCTTTGATTGTAAATTTTCTTTTCTATATGTGTGTGTTTGTAAGGTCCTGTGATTCTTAATATATGGTTTTAAGCCTCTTTGCAAAAAAAAAAAAATCACACCCGTGGCATTATTATTTTTATGATAAAGAGTGTTTTTGTTAACTTAAAATATAGCGTTAAACGGATACATAGCATGATGAACAACACGCGGCCTTTGCATAGATGCACACAGCCAATCCCAACTGCCTGTCCAAAGTAAAAAAAAAAAACCAGACATACCAACAATGCTAAAGTCATATAGGAACGGCACTATACTAGTAATTGTTCCACAACTAGTACTTTTCTGTTTTAGTATTGCCATGGTTTCCATTGTGTCGTGTTTGTCTCCCTCGGGCCTTTGTGTTAGCATCTCCTTTTTGTTTGACAGTGACCAAAAAAGCTATAAATATCTAGCAGTGGCCTTGCGTGGACATAAGATCATGTGGGAGATTCCCGGCAAGCAAGGTGTGCATGGCTCCAGCTCCTCCGCGTAAGAAAGAAAGAAATAAAAAATGGATGGCGGGATCGTATCTATTCCGACGCGCTCATTAGTTGGGCCAATTTGATTTGATTTGATCCATCATCTGTTGCTAATTCTCAGATCGAATCTTGTGTCTGGTCTGCAGCTCACTGCTGCATATATGCAGTGCAGTGGAGGAGGGAGAGACACAGTACAGCCCTAGCTATTTAAAGGTGCCTTAGTAGTTAGTACTCGACATCTCTCCTCCTCCACGCACCAGATCACACCAGAAACAAACAAGCAAGCAAGCAAACGATAGAGCTAGCTAGCAGTATGTCCATGTCATGCAGTTTGTGCGGCGCCAGCAACTGCCCACACCACATGATCTCGCCCGTTCTTCAGCATCATCAGCATCATCAGGAACACCGGCTGCGCGAGTACCAGTTCTTCGCCCAAGGCCACCACCACCACCACCACCAC
>NW_025270247.1:0-1412 GCF_018294505.1 Triticum aestivum | reverse complement strand
CGACAACAATGGAAATCGCTTTAGGACCCTAAAACGGTGAGTAATAGTCCACGAAAGGGACATAATCGACAAAAACCGCGATTGTTGATGACCGAAACATAAATGCACCAGGGGTTCGTCAATCGTGGAAATCCCCCCGGGACCCGAAACTGCGAGTAATAGTCCACAAAACGGGCGAGAATCGGCCAAAACTGCGAGCGTTGATGAACGACACGTAAGTGCATCTTTGGGTTCAACAACTATGGAAATCGCTTCGGGACCCCAAAAAGGTGAGTGATAGTCCACGAAACGGGTCAGAATTGGCCAGAACTATGAGTGTTGACGACGGGCACGTAAACGCACCCCCGGGATCGTGAATCGTGGAAATCGCTCTGGGACCCCAAAACGGTGAGTAATAGTCCACGAGACGGACCGGAATTGGGCAAAATGGTGAGTGTTGATAACCGACACATAAACGCACCCCGGGGATCGCAAATCGTGTAAATCGCTCTAGGACCCCAAAACGGTGAGTAATAGTGCACCAAACGGACCAGAATCGGCCAAACTGCGATTGTTGATGACCGACACGTAAGCGCACCGTAGGGTTTGTCAATCGTGGAAATCACTTCGGGATGCCAAAACTGTGTAATAGTTCAAAAACGGGCCAAAATCGGCCAAAACTGCGAGTCTTGACGACCAACACGCAAGCACACCTTGGGGTTCGACAAAAATGGAAATCTCTTTGGGACCCCAAAACGGTGAGTAATAGTCCACGAAACGGGTCGGAATCAACAAAACCTGCGAGTGTTGATGACCGATACGTAAACGCACCCAGAGGTTCGTCAATCGTGGAAATCACTCCGGGACCCCAAAACAGTGAGTAATAGTCCACGAGACGGCCAGAATTGGCCAAAATTGTGAGTGTTGATGACCGACACATAAACGCACCCCCGGGGTTCATCATTCGTGGAAATCACATCGGGACCCCAAAACTGAGTAATAATCCAAGAAACGGGCCAGAATCGGCCAAAACTGCGAGACTTGACGACCAACACGAAAGCACACCTTGGGGTTCGACAACAATGGAAATCGCTTTAGGACCCTAAAACGGTGAGTAATAGTCCACGAAAGGGACATAATCGACAAAAACCGCGATTGTTGATGACCGAAACATAAATGCACCAGGGGTTCGTCAATCGTGGAAATCCCCCCGGGACCCGAAACTGCGAGTAATAGTCCACAAAACGGGCCAGAATCGGCCAAAACTGCGAGCGTTGATGAACGACACGTAAGTGCATCTTTGGGTTCAACAACTATGGAAATCGCTTCGGGACCCCAAAAAGGTGAGTGATAGTCCACGAAACGGGTCAGAATTGGCCAGAACTATGAGTGTTGACGACGGGCACGTAAACGCACCCCCGGGATCGTGAATC
>NW_025270246.1:0-1412 GCF_018294505.1 Triticum aestivum | reverse complement strand
TCTACTGTTCATCCAGCCCTCCACACCACGGGGTCCTGTTCAACCACCCCTCCACGGGCACCCCTCCACCGTCTACTGTTCATCCAGCCCTCCACCATACCACGGGGTCCTGTTCATCCAGAGGCAATGCCACCGCTCACTGTTCATCCAAACCCCCCCGCAACGCTCACTGTTCATCCCAGAGGCAGCATCGATCGGCTTCAGTTAGCAGCAGTAGCGAAGGAATCGCTCGATCGGGTTCAGTTAACAGCCATCGATCGATCGCTCGGGTTCAGTAACGCGTAGCCTGCAGTGCAATCGCTCGGGTTCAGTTAGAGCCCAACGCATCGCTCGGGTTCAGTTAGAGCCAACGCCTCGCACATACGCGCGTACGTGTACGAGAGAAACACACATCGCTCGGCCCCCGACCTCCCACCGTAACCGGGAACTCGCCGAAATTTTCCTCCCCCTCGGTTCTACCACGGTTTTTTCCGTCATGGACGGCCCAAAGAATGTCATGCAGCTGCGTCTCCGGCCCGCCCAGGACGAAAAGCCCATTTTTTGTCATGATTTTTTGTCATAGAAGTAGGAGCCCACCACATCTATGATGATACCGGGTTTTGTCACAATTATCGTCATAGAAGTGTCATATGTATGACAGAAAAAAATTCGTTCAGCCCAAAATGTCACGGATGTGTCTTTTTTTTGTAGTGGGGTATGTTTCTCGTTTATGGAGGTGACAAAGAGCTCGTCGTAAATGGTTACGTCGCTGCAAGCTTTGACATTGATCCGGATGACTCTAAGTCACAAACCGGATACGTATTTATATTGAATGGTGGAGTTGTCAGTTGGTGCAGTTCCAAGCAAAGCGTCGTGGCGGGATATACATGTGAAGCGGAGTACATAGCTGCTTCGGAAGCAGCAAATGAAGGAGTCTGGATGAAGGAGTTCATATCCGATCTAGGTGTAATACCTAGTGCATCGGGTCCAATGAAAATCTTTTGTGACAATACTGGAGCAATTGCCTCGGCGAAGGAATCCAAATTTCACAAGAGAACCAAACACATCAAGAGAAGCTTCAATTCAATCCGCGATCAAGTCAAGGAGGGAGACATAGAGATTTGCAAAATACATACGGATCTAAATGTTGCAGACCCGTTAACTAAGCCTCTCTCACGAGCAAAACATAATTAGCACCAAGACTCCATGGGTGTTAAAATCATTACTATGTAATCTAGATTATTGACTATAGTGCAAGTGGGAGACTGAAGGAAATATGCCCTAGAGGCAATAATAAAGTTGGTTATTTATATTTCCTTATATCATGATAAATGTTTATTATTCATGCTAGAATTGTATTAACCGGAAACTTAGTACATGTGTGATTACATAGACAAACAGTGTGTCCCTAGTATGCCTCTACTAGACTAACT
>NW_025270245.1:0-1412 GCF_018294505.1 Triticum aestivum | reverse complement strand
TCCAGGTGCAAACACAACATGTTTTCTACCCTTATCTCCAGCAAGTTTATATTTAGCATTCATACGCTCAATGTTTTCCTTAGTTAACTCATGCATTTTTAAAATCAATTCAGCACGTTGTTTAGCATCAAAATTAACCTTCTCCGAAGATGGAAGAGGCAACAAATCAATAGGTGCACGAGGTAGGAAACCATACACAACTTCAAAAGGGCACATCTTAGTAGTAGAATGCAATGAACGATTATAAGCAAATTCAATATGAGGCAAGCATTCCTCCCACATTTTCTTATTATTCTTCAAAACAGCCCTAAGCATAGTAGACAACGTTCTATTGACTACTTCAGTTTGTCCATCAGTTTGGGGGTGACAAGTAGTACTAAAAAGCAGTTTAGTCCCCAACTTAGCCCATAAACATCTCCAAAAGTGGCTAAGAAATTTAGTATCACGACCTAAAACAATAGTATTTGGCACACCATGCAAGCGAATAATTTCACGAAAGAACAAATCAGCAACATTAACAGCATCATCGCTTTTATGACATGGTATAAAGTGTGCCATTTTCGAGAATCTATCCACGACAACAAATATGATATCCCTCCCCTTCTTTGTTCGAGGTAAACCTAAAACAAAGTCCATAGATATATCCTCCCAAGGAACCCTAGGTACAGGCAAAGGCATATATAAACCATGAGGATTGAGTCGTGACTTAGCTTTTTGACATGTAGTGCATCGAGCAATAAAACGCTCAACATCCCGTCTCATCTTTGGCCAAAAAAAAATGTGTAGCAAGTACGTCCTCCGTCTTCTTCACGCCAAAGTGTCCCATTAATCCTCCTCCATGCGCCACCTGCAACAACAAAAGACGAACGGAGCTAGCTGGAATGCATAGCTTGTTAGCACGAAACACAAATCCATCGTTAACGACAAACTTGTTCCACATTCTTCCTTCTTTACAATTCTGCATTACATCTTTAAAATCAGCATCATGCACATATTGATCTTTGATGGTCTCCAAACCAAATATTTTGAAGTCAAGTTGTGAAAGCATAGTATAGCGACGAGACAGTGCATCAGCAATAACATTTTCTTTTCCCTTCTTGTGTTTAATGACATAAGGGAAAGTCTCAATGAATTCAACCCATTTAGCATGTCTACGATTCAGTTTAGCTTGACTTTTAATATGTTTCAAAGATTCATGATCAGAATGTATAACAAATTCTTTGGGCCATAAATAATGTTGCCATGTTTCTAAAGTCCGAACAAGAGCATATAATTCTTTATCATAAGTAGAATAATTCAGACTAGGCCCACTCAATTTTTCAGAAAAGTATGCAACAGGTTTGCCATCTTGTAATAACACACCTCCTAATCCAATTCCACTAGCATCACATTCAAGCTCAAAAGTCTTATTA
>NW_025270244.1:0-1412 GCF_018294505.1 Triticum aestivum | reverse complement strand
GGCGGCGAGCTCGGCTGCGGCGGCCGGAGTTCGGGTGCGGTCGGGATCAGTGTTGCAGGGGGTTTGGGGAGGCGTTGGTGCGTTCTACGTGCTCCTGGTGATGTGTGGAGCACGATGGTGAGCTCGGTTGGGCGCTACGGCGACCGTGGCCACGACGGCGACATCGCCGGCGGCGTGGAGCTCTCGGTCGAGGTGGAGCTAGGGCCTAGAGGTCGGGAGAGACCAGGGAAGAAGGGGGAAACGCTCCGGGGGCTCACCGCGGTTGCAGTGGGCGTCGAAGCGGGCTCGGGGACGCGCCGGAGACGACGAATTTGACGGCGACGGTGGTCGGAGTCCGAAGAGGGGAACAGCGACGTGGCGGCGATGCAGGGCTTCCGGGGACCCGTGGAGCGGTGGGGAGGAAGAGGGAGTTGTGGCGGAGCTTCTGAGCTAATCGGGGGAGCGAGGGGTGGCCGGGGACGATGGCTATGGCGGACGGCGGCGACGGTCGTGTTCGGCCGAGCGAGAGAGAGAGCGAGAGAGAGGAAGGAGAGAGCCAGGGAGAGTGAGAGAGAGCATGGGGGATCGGGACGGGCTGCGGGCGTCGTCCACGCGGCCAGGAGGGCGTCGGCAAGCAGGAGGTGGCCGCGCGGCCGCGCGCGCGCGAGCACGCAGCAGCTTCGGGGCGTGGGGAGGAAGACGACGGGAAGCTACAGTGCTGGGCTGGGTCGGTTGCTGGCTGGGCCGGCCGGCTGGCTGGGCCGCACAGGTAAGTCTTCCCCTTTCTTTTCTGTTTTCTGTTTTTATTTAATATATCTGCAACTTTGTTGAATTAAATAAAATACCTAGGCAACTTCAAAAATCACCAAACTACTCCTGGCTCATAGTTGGATTATTTCCAACATGAAACATTTTAGTTTGGAGATATTTGAGCATTTAAATATTTTATATTATTTTAAATGCCCAAATTCAAATAGTTATGATTTAATTCAAAACCCTTGGATGGCCTAGGAAAATGTGCACCACTTTTGGCAGAGGTTCTGAACCAAGACAAAAATGATGGGCATTTTAGAAGGGCATTTCAGGTTCATTGAAAATTATTTTAGTAGCCCTAGTTGGTTTCAGAGGGGACTGGGGGTTCTGTCATCCCCATTTCAAGTTTCTGATGAAAGAGTAAACATGATGCAACACTCTAATGCATGACTAGCTAGGGTGTGACAACTCACCCCCACTCAAAAGAATCTCGTCCCGAGATTTGGGTTCCTCCGAGAAGAAGGCGGGATACTCGAGTCGAAGACGATCCTCCCTTTCCCAAGTTGCTTCATCCTCAGAATGGTGCGACCATTGAACCTTGAGAAACTTGATATTATGACGTCGCGTGGTACGTTCGGCTTGATCGAGGATACGAATGGGGTACTCTCGATATGTAAGAT
>NW_025270243.1:0-1412 GCF_018294505.1 Triticum aestivum | reverse complement strand
CAGTAATTTCAAAAATTCTCCTACGCACACGCAAGATCCATCTAGGTGATGCATAGCAACGAGAGGGGAGAGTGTTTTCTACATACCCTCGTGGACCGAAAGCAGAAGCGTTATGACAACGCGGTTGATGTAGTCGTACGTCTTCACGATCCGACCGATCCTAGTACCGAAGGTACGGCACCTCCGCGATTTGCACACGTTCAGCTCAATTACGTCCCATGAACTCTAGATCCAGCTGACGTCGAGGGAGATTTTCGTCAGCACGACGGCGTGATGACGGTGATGATGAAGCTACCAACGCAGGGCTTCGCCTAAGCACTGCAACGATATGACCGAGGTGAAAATCTGTGGAGGGGGGCACCGCACACGGCTAAACAATCAACTTGTGTGTCTATGGGGTGCCCCCCTCCCCGTATATAAAGGAGTGGAGGAGGGGGAGGGTCAGCCCTCTCATGGCACGCCCAGCAGGGGAGTCCTACTCCCGGTGGGAGTAGGATTCCCCCTTCCCTAGTTGGAGTAGGAGAGGAAGGAAGGAGGAGAGAGGGAGAAGGAAAGGCCCCCCCACCCCAATTTGATGGGCTTGGGGGGGCGCCCCCACCTTGGCCGCCTCCTCTTTTCCACTAAGGCCCAATAAGGCCCATACACTCCCCGGGGGGTTCCGGTAACTTCCCGGTACTCCGGAAAATGCCCGAACTCATCCGGAACCATTCCGATGTCCAAACATAGCCTTCCAATATATCGATATTTATGTCTCGACCATTTCAAGACTCCTTGTCATGTCCGTGATCACATCCGGGACTCCAAACTACCTTCGGTACATCAAAACACATAAACTCATAATACCGATCGTCATCGAACGTTAAGCATGCGGACCGTACGGGTTCTAGAACTATGTAGACATGAACGAGACTCATCTCCGGTCAATAACCAATAGCGGAAACTGGATGCTCATATTGGTTCCTACATATTCTACGAAGATCTTTATCGGTCAAACCGCATAACAACATACGTTGTTCCCTTTGCCATCGTTATGTTACTTGCCCGAGATTCGATCGTCGGTATCTCAATACCTAGTTCAATCTCGTTACTAGCAAGTCTCTTTGCTCGTTCCGTAATGCATCATCCCGCAACAAACTCATTCGTCACATTGCTTGCAAGGCTTATAGTGATGTGCATTACCGAGAGGGCCCGGAGATACCTCTCCGACAATTGGAGTGACAAATCCTAATCTCGATCTATGCCAACTCAACAAACACCATCGGAGAGACCTGTAGAGCATCTTTATAATCACCCAGTTACGTTGTGACGTTTGATAGCACACTAAGTGTTCCTCCGGTATTCGGGAGTTGCATAATCTCATAGTCATAGGAACATGTATAAGTTATGAAGAAAGCAATAGCAACAAACTAAAC
>NW_025270242.1:0-1412 GCF_018294505.1 Triticum aestivum | reverse complement strand
GGGGGGGGCTTGCCTGGTTGCTCTGGCAAGTAGGAGGGGTCGTCGACTCCGTAGTCGAACTGGGCAGCAGCAGTGTCGGTCTCGTAGTCTACCGGAGAGAAGAGGGGGAAGAAACAGTAAATACAATGCAAACATAAGCATGACGATGCGTGACATGACAATGAGCGGTGCTAGGGGTGCCCTAACGCGACAGTAGGTGGTACCGGTGAAGGGGGGGAACATCCGGGAGGTATTCCCGATGTTTCGCGCTTTCGGACAGACGGACCGGAGGGGGAAAGTTGCTAGTTCGATAGGTTAGGGAGGTGTGGTGGACGAACGGACCGCGTATTTGGATTCGTCTCGTCGTTCTGAGCAACTTTCATATAGAAAACATTTTCATCCGAGTTACGGTTTAAAAGATATGAATTTTCAAAGTTTATTTGAATTTCTGGAATTATTTAATTAACAGAAAAAGGGATATGACGTCAGCATGACGTATGAGTGACGTCAGCGGTCAACAGTCCGGGTTGACTGGTCAAACTGACAAGGGGGACCCACCTGTCATAGACAGTGGGTTAACAGAGGATTAAACTAATTAGTTTTTTAGTTAATTAACTACTGGGCCCACCTGTTAGTGAGAGATTAATTAAACTAATTATTTTTATTTATAAAACATTTTCTTTTTCTTTTCTTTTTTTTTAATTTTTGCGGCGGGGCCCGCATGTCAGTGACTGGGCCTGCCCAGTCAGCAGTTGACTGGGTCAACCCAGTCAACTGGGCCCGTGGGGGCCACTGGCAGTGACCCAGGGGTGGCCCCAGGTGTGCCACGTCGGCGGCCGGCGCCGGAGCAACGCCGGCGACCAGACGCACGGCGGCGCGGCTCGGGAGGGGCGCGGGTTTCGCGTACAGGGGGTCTCCGGAGGCGTGGCTGGGCGCGATCGACGCGGCTCGACGTCGCGCGTCCAACGGCGGCGGTCGGAGGGGCTGGAACGGCCGGGGACGACCGCTACAAGCTCGCCGGCGGCGAGGTGCTACGGGTGCCCGACGGAAGCTACGCTAGAGCGCGCGAACGGCCGAACTAGCTAGCTAGGTGGGTGCGGCACGGTGCGGTCGGACTAGCGGGCCAACGCCCGTGACCATTTGGTCACCGGAGACACGCCGGCGGCGAGCTCCGCGGCGTGGCGTTCGGGCGCGCGCGGGGAAGCAGCTACGGAGCGCGAGCGAGCTAGCGGAGAGGGGTAGGAGGTAGAGGAGCTCACCGCGCGGCGCAAGAAAGGCCCGTGGGTGCTTAGGAGCAGCAGGTCGTCGCCGGGGAAGAAGGGGGTCGCCGGCGTCCGAAGATGAAGGCGAGCTCGGGGAGGCCGATGCAGTGGCTCCGAGCTTCGGCGGAGAGGCGGAGGGGATGTAGTCGAGGGCGGCGACGTCGTACGGCA
>NW_025270241.1:0-1412 GCF_018294505.1 Triticum aestivum | reverse complement strand
AAAAAAAAGAACTTTTGCAAAGCAGTAACCAATCCTCACTCTCTTTTTTGTTTCATTGTCATTGCGATTGTGTTTTCCTTTCAGTGGTCTCCTAGTATTTGTCGGTTTCATGATGGACCAAGGAGAACCAGGCAAAGATCTAGCGATATTGGAGCAGACGCGGGAGGCTGATCCCCACGAGACAGAGAGCTCCAAGAAGATGGAGGTAACAACCGAGGCGACCCCAGATACTGAGATGGTCAACGCCTCGTTTGAGGTTACAGCCCCCGTGGCACTGCAGGAGCAGTTTTCCCCCTTCGAGGATGTGTCTCCCCCCCGCTGAGCTGCCCACGGTGATTTCCTTCTTTGCGATCTCGATTGTGGTTTTTCATCTAAGTATGTGGTGATTTTTTTAGAAAAGGAAGTATGTGGTGACTAATAATGCAAAACTTTATTAGCTTCGATGACATGGTATATGTAGTGGTTTAAATAACTTGTGTTTCTTATACTAAAAAGTAATTCAGAATTTGTTTCTGTTTCAATTAGAGCCCTAATGCAGACAAGGATTGTGTGGTTGTACATGTCACTCGCTATGAGGAGGATGACCTGAATATACGCACCAGGAAAACAAAGTTCTTAGGCTGTTGGATCCTGGAAGCCATTTGCGGTTATAACAATGAAGAGTTGTATTTCAGCCTCACTGTTGTCAGGCGGCTGTTGGATCCTGGAAGCCATTTGTGGTTATAACAATGAAGAGTTGTATTCCAGCCTCACTGTTGTTAGGCGTGTTGTCCAGGGTGTACTGAAGCACAAGAAGTTCAAAGCTACTCCTTCGTTTGTGAGGAATACTGTTCTTGTCAAGCTTACGCAGGAAGATGATGTGGCATGCCTCCACAAACAAGTTTATCAGTGGCAAGGCCACAAGGTTGTCTTCATGAAGGTTCACAGGATTGAGCTGTTGCGGGACGTCCTCGATGATGTTCATGACAAGGTCCGTCTTGTGTCCAGCCCAAATTAGATCGAGGCATGAAATAGTTGCCCCAGCTAGTGTTTAATAGTAGTTCGGATTGTGTCTAATTATTCGAACCTTGCCTGTTATCGACCCCTCTGGGGGTAGTACTCTGTTTGAATCCGTCTATGGGAACTACTGCTACTTTTGTGTGCCCGTGAATCATGTGAGAACCATCGTAATTGTTGCCGAAACAGATGTGTCCTCACTAGTTTTTTCATGAATATGGCATGGTAAGACATAAGTTGTCACGGTTTATCATACGAGCAGTGTGTGTTTTGTTGAAATAGAGCACTCGTTCGAGAACCTTGCGCCGACGTATACATAAGTACTTGTAAACACTGTTGGTGCTACCCCACTTGTAAGCAGTTGTGCAAAACACGGCACATTGGCTCAGCTCGCTTCAACACTAGGCTATCGACCA
>NW_025270240.1:0-1412 GCF_018294505.1 Triticum aestivum | reverse complement strand
GGTGTACCGAATACCCGTTAGGTATCTCGGGAACCCTGTTCACATCGTTCGGGGCCGTATGGGAAACCTCGGCCGGACTCCCTGCGGATGGAACCTAAATAGGCGATAAACCTGGACTAGAGGCTTAAGTGTTTAGGTAGGTCGTGGTCTACACCCACGTCGGCTTTCGCTTGAAGTCTGCCGAGCACATATCGTGTGCAGACGCTAAGTGGTGGAAACATGTATGAAGAAGTACACCCCTGCAGGGTTAACATGATCTATTCGAATAGCCGCGTCCGCGGTAAAGGACTACTTGGTTGCCTATACAGTTCATAGACAAGTAAATGGAAACTACTAAAAGCCTCAAGATAAGTGTGAGTGCCGAGGATGGCTCTTCCGTAGGAAGACGGAGGTGGATCCTCGGTAGGGTATTGAAGTGGTGAGTAGTGGACTCGTGTGCGCAAAACATTTCAAGTTGGAGTATCGTAGGATAGTCTAGCCAAGAGTCAAAGCTGGCTTGCTGCAATAACTCCACCAACCCTTCTTGATACTATGCATGTATGTAGGATCTGATGTAAGTCTTGCTGAGTACCTTTGTACTCATGTTGCTATAATCTACATTTTTACAGAAGACGCTGCAACCCCTTCTGATGGGTTCTATGTAGACGTTGACATCAACGAGTAGGCTAAGACCCAGGTGGTGACCCTGAGCTTGTGATGGACCACGTAGTATAGCTAGGCTTTCCAAGCCTCTTTTATTTTACTAGTTGTCTGTACCCAGACAATGTACTTCCGCTGCTGGCTTGTATGATTGTATGACTTGTATGTTGGGTCGTGAGACCCGTACCTTTGTGAATGTTATGTATGGCTCCCTGAGCCTTAAATAAAGTACTTGTGTCATAGAGTCATGTTGTGATGCTTCGTTGTATTTGCACATATCGAGCATATTGTGTGTATGATTGAAATGCTTGATATGTGTGGGATCTGACTATCTAGTTGTTTATCTTTAGTAGCCTCTCTTACCGGGAAATGTCTCCTAGTGTTACCGCTGAGCCATGGTAGCTTGCTACTGCTCTGGAACACTTAGGCTGGCCGGCATGTGTCCTTCTTTGTTCCTGTGTCTGTCCCTTCGGGGAAATGTCACGCTTTGAGTACCGAAGTCCTGTTAGCCCGCTACAGCCCGGTTTACCGGAGTCCTGCTAGCCCAGTGCTACAGCCCGGACCCACTTGCTGATGACCGACACGTTCGAAGCTGGGTCATGGATGCCTGTCCCTGTAAGTCTGTGCCACTTTGGGTTTACGACTAGTCATGTCAGCCCGGGCTCTTTATCATATGGATGCTAGCGACACTATCATATACGTGAGCCAAAAGGCGCAAACGGTCCCGGGAAAAAGGTAAGACGACACCCGTGGGAATACCGTGCGTGAGGCCG
>NW_025270239.1:0-1412 GCF_018294505.1 Triticum aestivum | reverse complement strand
TCTATCCATCTGTACTATTTTCATGCATGATCAAACAAGTTAAATTGATGTTTTAAGCAGAATAAGGAAAAGCACTTAAAGAGGCCATGTTTGAGTTTGAAATTTGAATCTTTGATTCAAATTTGTTCAAACCCTTCTGGTTTTAGTTGCATTAGCCCAACACACTCATATTGCCATGTTTCATGCATGCATCATATTGTTGCACATTGTTTGGTGATGCTTGTGTATCGATGTCCTTTGCGACAGGTTCTGTCTCCGAGGAGTACCGTGATTACCCTAACGAAGAATCATATCCGAGCATCGAACCATCAGGCAAGCAACCAACCATTTGATCATATCGATACAATCCCATGTTCTCGCTCCTGCTCTCTTTTACTGCATTAAGACAACGCGATTCAAACTGCTGTGTGCTATGGTAGCTGAACCCATTTCCTCTGCATGAACTGTCATTGCCACAGTAACTAGATGAAACCCACTAGCATGTGTAGGAGTTGATTGAGCCATATGTATGTGTTGTTCCTACCTTGCTATGCCTGCTATGCTTAGAGTCGTGTCAGGTCTGGTTCATCTGGGTGATGGACTAGAGTGAAATGATTATGTCGGTAATGAAAGTGGTGTGGTGAACACGATTTGGTAAAGGTATCGATGAGAGGCCATGTAGGAGTACATGGTGGGTTGTTTCATTGAAGCCGACCTTAAGCACTGAGATCTGTATGTGTGATTTAAGATACAGCTACTACCATGCATTGGGCCCTGAAATATGACCCCGCTCGACTTCTTATTCACCCTAGCTCTCTGTCTAGGAGTTGCAAGTAGTTTCTGGTGTTTGTAGCTACTGGAGGCCGTGGACAGCGCTGACCGTAGGGGTGGGCTGTGATGCGGTAGGTACGTGGCCGGGTGTACCGAATACCTGTTAGGTATCTCGGAAACCCTGTTCACATCGTTCGGGGCCGTATGGGAAACCTCGGCCGGACTCCCTGCGGATGGAACCTGAATAGGCGATAAACCTGGACTAGAGGCTTAAGTGTTTAGGTAGGTCGTGGTCTACACCCACGTCGGCTTTCGCTTGAAGTCTGCCGAGCACATGTCGTGTGCAGACGCTAAGTGGTGGAAACATGTATGAAGAAGTACACCCCTGCAGGGTTATCATGATCTATTCGAATAGCCGCGTCCGCGGTAAAGGACTACTTGGTTGCCTATACAGTTCATAGACAAGTAAATGGAAACTACTAAAAGCCTCAAGATAAGTGTGAGTGCCGAGGATGGCTCTTCCGTAGGAAGACGGAGGTGGATCCTCGGTAGGGTATTGAAGTGGTGAGTAGTGGACTCGTGTGCGCAAAACATTTCAAGTTGGGGTATCGTAGGATAGCCTAGCCAAGAGTCAAAGCTGGCTTGCTGCAATAACTCCACCA
>NW_025270238.1:0-1412 GCF_018294505.1 Triticum aestivum | reverse complement strand
CCCTCACTGTGCCATCGCACCAACTTGGCATGCTCTCCGTTTCTGAAAAGATGTTTCAACCGTGGTATTATAGGAGCATACCACATCACCTTCGCAGGAACCCTCTTCCTGGGGGGCTCGCCGTCAACATCACCAGGGTCATCTCGTCTGATCTTATACCATAATGCACCGCATACCGGGCATGCGTTCAGATCCTTGTACGCACCGCGGTATAGGATGCAGTCATTAGGGCATGCATGTATCTTCTGCACCTCCAATCCTAGAGGGCATACGACCTTCTTTGCTGCGTATGTACTGTCGGGCAATTCGTTATCCTTTGGAAGCTTCTTCTTCAATATTTTAAGTAGCTTCTCAAATCCTTTGTCAGGCACAGTTTCTCTGCCTTCCACTGCAGCAATTCTAGTACGGTACCCAGCTTTGTGTTGCCATCTTCGCAATTGGGGTACAACCCTTTTTTGTGGTCCTCTAGCATGCGATCGAACTTCAGCTTCTCCTTTTGACTTTCGCATTGCGTCCTTGCATCACAATGACCCGGCGGAGATCATCATCATCGGGCACATCGTCTGGTTCCTCTTGATCTTCAGCAGCTTCGCCCGTTGCAGCATCATCGTGCACATCGTCTGGTTCCTCTTGATCTTCAAGAGCATCACCGTATTCAGGGGGCACATAGTTGTCATTGTACTCTTCTTCTTCGCCATCTTCCATCATAACCCCTATTTCTCCGTGCCTCGTCCAAACATTATAGTGTGGCATGAAACCCTTGTAAAGCAGGTGGGTGTGGAGGATTTTCCGGTGAGAGTAAGACTTCGTATTCCCACATACAGGGCATGGACAACACATAAAACCATTCTGCTTGTTTGTCTCAGACACTTCGAGAAAATCATGCACGCCCCTTAATGTACTCGGAGGTGTGTCTTGAACCATACATCCATTGCCGGTTCATCTGCGTGCATTATATAATTAAGTGACCAAATTAATAGAAGTTCATCATCACATTAAAACCAAAGTACATACATAGTTCTCACCTAACAACATAAAGCTCTGCAGAGCATCTAAATCAATTAAACCATACACTGAAACTGTGTAAAACATTTCAATGCGAAAACAAATGCGATCATAATCGCAACCAATGTAACAACTGATCCAACGGCATAATGATACCAAGCCTTGGTATGAATGGCATATTTTCTAATCTTTCTAATCTTCAAGCACGTTGCATCCATCTTGATCTTGTGATCATCGACGACATCCGCAACATGCAACTCCAATATCATCTTCTCCTCCTCAATTTTTCTAATTTTTTCCTTCAACAAATTGTTTTCTTCTTCAACTAAATTTAACCTCTCGACAATAGGGTCGGTTGGAATTTCCGGTTCAACAACCTCCTAGATAAATAAAATCTATGTCACATT
>NW_025270237.1:0-1412 GCF_018294505.1 Triticum aestivum | reverse complement strand
CCGCCGCCACTACACAAAATCCCCAGCTCGAGATCCCCATCCCACCAATCACCACAGCCCGAGCTCCACCTCGTTTTCCCCACCGGACCAATCCATCGATCCACCTCCCTCCATCGATCTCCAAGCGCCCCTGCAGCCTCCCGTGTTTGATCCAGGGAGACCAGCACCCTCCCGTGCTCCTTCCACCGAGCCCCGCGCCTCTCCTCCAGTTCGCCTGCCATCGTCCCCGGCGAGCAGTCCTACCGGCGACCACCAGCAGTCAAGGAACGGAAGGAAGCCGCCATGGCCTGGGCTCGGCCTCAAGATCCCATCGCCACCGTCCTCTCCAGCTACTGCCTGTGGCCTTGCGCGCTAGGCGCCCGGCACCCCTCGCCGGTGAGACCTCGCCGCTGCACGCCTCATTTCCCTCTCTCTCTCTGGCCGCTCTGACCTCCCCTGCTCTCCATCTCTCCTCTTTGGACAGAAGCAGGTCGCTCCCTTCGTCCCGTTCGAGATCCGGAGGATCCCCGTCGTCAGGTGATCCACCTCGAGCCACCGCAGCTAGCCGGAGTACACCCCCATTGCCGGTCCCCTTCCGCAGCACGCCGCCGCCGCCACGCCTCATTTTGACCCGATCCGGCCGAGATCGACCCCGTGCCCTGATCCCTCCATCCCCGGCGAGCTCCGCCTTCCTCCATCGCCGGAGCTCCGCCGGTTGCCTCGTCATTGACCCCGCACTCTGCTTCGAACGAGACGACCAGCGCCGCCCGCGTTGACTAGTTGAGCATCGCCTGGGCTGCCTCCCTTGCACGCGTGTGGGCCGGCCTCGCCCCGGCTCCAGCAGCGCCTTCCGTTACCTGGGCCGGCCCTTCTCCTCCTCTGCTGTGCTGACCTGGGCCATGGCCCGTGGGTGAGCAGGCCTCCCTCCAGTCTCATGTGCACTTGGCCCAACAGGATTCAGCCCACAGCTATTTTTTTCTGTGCACTACGAATTTGTCTATTATTCCAGAGATGACTGTTTTACAGAAAAGTCCCTGTTCTTCATGCATTTAATATCTCACTAACAGTGCATCATATTAAAACAAACTTAATATGAAACTTGCTTAAAATTGTGTCTAGTTTCATAATATGTCACTTTCATCCATGTTCAAAATGTTTAAAATGTTGTTTGCATTATTTTGCTCCTATGCCATGTTAAAATGATTTAATTCATAACTATTTAACCGTAGCTCCGTTTTTAACAAACTTTATATGTAAATGGGGTAGAATTTTGCCTAGTTTATCATGGTGGCATCTCTTTGCATGTTTAATAACTCTAAAATATTGTTTAGGGCAGAACAGTACCAAATCTAAAATATGCTATGGGGATTTACCGGAATTGTTGTTCGTTGCTTCCGGCCTCATTTAAACTTGCCTAGATAGGTAGTTTTGTT
>NW_025270236.1:0-1412 GCF_018294505.1 Triticum aestivum | reverse complement strand
CTTAAATGTTTTTAATTTAAAAAGTGTCATTAACATTTAATTTCTAAGATAACTTTGTTACTACATCTCAATGCAGGGGGTGGGTATATAGCACGGGATAGGAGAGAAATCACTAATATCCACATTAAAAAAAACCTGAGGCGGAGGCAGCATTGCCATCACCATCTGCTGCTGCTGCTACCGAACTCAAAACTACTGCCACCGAAGAGCTGGAGCTACAGCGGCCAGGCCACCTCCATCACCTGCATCAGCGTGTCCTAAGACGACGTCCCTAAGCTGCATCAGCTCGGCAAAGAAGGCCGCCTTGTCCTCGTCCCACATGTCGCGCAAGGTCGGGACTCGGGTCGAAATCAAACAATTTAATGCCCAACTTCTGAACTTTGTCCAAACAGATACAAATTTTATTAAGATCTGATATTTAACCCTCGATAATTAACTACAAATATAAAATAGAGCGTAGTTTCAATGTTGATATTCATTGTCTCAATTTATTAATTTCTGAAACGGATTAAACTACAAATTAAGTTGGTTATTGAATAAACTATCAAAGTCGAAAATTGATCTGTCTTAGCCTCTGCAACATCAATAGATATGTGAAATGGATCGTCCTAAAAAGATTCCTAATACAGGATAACCACTTTAGATTTGAACTTCATATATAGAGCGCGAGAGATAAATCAACGTTCTACATCTAATGTGTGTCGCTATAAATATGAACTCAGAACATCTCAATGGAGATGTACAATGGCTGAAAGAAACACGACGTCCGGACTGCAGCAACCCTCCAACATGTTTTCGTAGAGGTTAATAATAAGCTTCTCCACAAATCCTTTGCCACACTGAGGGCACTGGTTGGAAAGTACAATATTAATGCATAAGTTGAGAAATTCAATTCAATCTGTTCACCGAGTATGTAAAGAATTACTCATGGTACCTTGGCACTCTCCCTTCCTGAAGGACGCAACAACTTCTCCCGACTTGATCTGCCATACACATGGCCACATGGAATGCAACTGCATACATGTAGATAGATAGGAGATGATCAGTGGTCTATAATTCTCACAAGTCCCATAATTGGTACTTGAAAAGCCATGCACGTGTAGTTGCCTCTAACATGAAAAAATGGGAACTAAAATGCCTGAACATAAAAGAGGAAAACCCCCACCATCTAACTGTAAAAAGGGATGCAAGCTTCTTTCGGTATCCAATCCAACACAGAGACGATATATACCGCGCTAATAGCCCACAATCCATTACAGACACGATTTATACTGTGCGTGTGCTAATGGCCCCCAATCCCAATGGAAACCGACATGGCTGCAGGCGAAAAAGAAGAAAAGTAGCAAAGAGAATGCACTGGGACCCATGGAGGTGGAGGCCCTCGCTCACCAAATGCGATGCGGGCCGTTGCT
>NW_025270235.1:0-1412 GCF_018294505.1 Triticum aestivum | reverse complement strand
TTTTTGGATCTCTCAAGTTCTTCATAATGATAAGCAGATATAAATCCCAAGTGACTCGAAGAATACAGCTATGCTCCCCCGCAACGGTGCTAGAAAGTAGTCTTGATAACCCACAAGTATAGGGGATCGCAACAGTTTTCGAGGGTAAAGTATTCAACCCAAATTTATTGATTCGACACAAGGGGAGCCAAAGAATATTCTCAAGTATTAGCAGCTGAGTTGTCAATTCAACCACACCTGGAAACTTAGTATCTAGAACAAAGTGTTTAGTAGCAAAGTAATATGATAGTAGTGGTAACGGTAGCAAAAGGTAACAGTAGTAAAAGTAATGTTTTTGGTATTTTGTAGTGATGATAGCAATAGCAACGGGAAAGTAAATAAGCGAAGAACAATATATGGAAAGCTCGTAGGCAATGGATCGATGCTGGAGAATTATGCCGGATGCGGTTCATCATGTAACAGTCATAACCTAGGGTGACACGGAACTAGCTCCAGTTCATCAATGTAATGTAGGCATGTATTCCGAATATAGTCATACGTTCTTATGGAAAAGAACTTGCATGACATCTTTTGTCCTACCCTCCCGTGGCAGCAGGGTCCTTACGGAAACTAAGGGATATTAAGGCCTCCTTTTAATAGAGTACCGGAACAAAGCATTAACACATAGTGAATACATGAACTCCTCAAACTACGGTCATCACCGGTAAGTATCCCGATTATTGTCACTTCGGGGTTAACGGATCATAACACATAATAGGTGACTATAGACTTGGAATATAGGATGAAGAACTCTCATATATTGATGAAAACATAATAGGTTCAGATCCGAAATCATGGCACTCGGGCCCTAGTGACAAGCATTAAGCATAGCAAAGTCATAGCAACATCAATCTCAGAACATAGTGGATACTAGGGATCAAACCCTAACAAAACTAACTCGATTAGATGATAGATCTCATCCAACCCATCACCGTCCAGCAAGCCTAAGATGGAATTACTCACACACGGCGGTGAGCATCATGAATTTGGTGATGGAGGAAGGTTGATGATGATGATGGCGACAGATTCCCCTCTCCGGAGCCCCGAATGGACTCCAGATCAGCCCTCCCGAGAGGTTTTAGGGCTTGGCGGCGGCTCCATATCGTAAAACGCGATGAATTCTTCTCTCTAATTTTTTCTCTCCCCGAAACACAATATATAGAGTTGGAGTTGGAGTCGGAGGAGCTCCAAGGGGCCCACGAGGTATGGGGCGCGCCCCCACCCTCGTGGACAGGTGGTGGGCCCCTGGGCCTTCATCTTTTGTAGGTATTTTTTATATTTTCTGAAAAGTTGCTCCGTGAAGTTTCAGGTCATTCTGAGAACGTTTGTTTCTGCACATAAATAACACCACAGTAATTCTGCTGAAAACAGCG
>NW_025270234.1:0-1412 GCF_018294505.1 Triticum aestivum | reverse complement strand
GTCGCTACAAGATGGTATCAGAGCTCACGCTGACTATAGGACACGACCACTAAGATAAACCATAGGTCACTCTTCTCTACTCATTTCTGACTCCTCTCCCCTTTTCCACTCTATAGGATGGCGGACTCAAGGAACAAGTTCACACAACTGGATGAAGACACTCCTTTTGGACGACACTTGAAGGAAGTTACTAGGTACCTAAACATCAGAATACCAAGCTTCATCGGGACCTACATCGCCGCTTTACCAGAAGAGGAGCGTTGGATGATTCGAGTTCAAGTTCTAGGAAGGACATTCATGCCATTTACTGAGCCCATAGAGTTTTTGTAACGCCCTCGATGCGGCTATAGCTCCCACGTGTCGAGGCACGACTTAGAGGCATAACCGCATTGAAAGCAATGTCGCAAGTCAGGCAATCATTACAACATCCCATGTAATATATAATAAAAGGGGGAGATAGCATAGTTGGCTTACACTCGCCACGTCACATCAGAGTGCATAAATAACATCCATCAAACAAACACTCATGGCCCGACTACGGCGCCAAAAATAGAAAAGAACCCAACATGCGACAAGGTCCTGAATCGATAACCCCAACCAGGCACCACTACTGATCATCGGGAAAGGAAACATAATAACGCTGAGAGTCCTCGTCGAACTCCCACTTGAGCTCGTACTCGTCACCTGGAGCGAAATCACCTGGACCTGCATCTGGAGTTATAGTATCTGTGAGCCACAGGGACTCAGCAATCTCGCACCCTCGCGATCAAAACTATTTAAGCTCATAGGAATGGATAAGGCAAATATATGTGGAGCTGCAGCAAGCGACTAGCATATGTGGTGGCTACAATCGCAAAAGAGAGCGAGAAGAGAGGGCAGAGCACGGTCGATACAAATATGATCAAGAAGTGATCCTATAGCAACCTACGTCAAGCATAACTCCAACACCGTGTTCACTTCCCGGACTCCGCCGAGAAGAGACCATCACGGTTACACACGCGGTTGATGTATTTTAAATAAGGTCAACTTCGGGTTTTCTACAACCGGACGTTAACAAATTCCCATCTGCCCATAACCGCGGGCACGGCTTTCGAAAGTTCAATCCCTGCAGGGGAGTCCCAACTTAGCCCATGACAAGCTCTCACGGTCAACGAAGGAATAGACCTCCACCCGAGACATTCCGATCAGACTCGGTATCCCGGTACAACAAGACATTTCGACAGGGTAAAACTAAACCAGCAACACCGCCCGAATGTGCCGACAAATCCCGATAGAAGCTGCACATATCTCTTTCTCAGGGCACACTCAGATTGTCCTAGGTACGGGTAGGCCAGCCCAGAGTTGCCCCTGGTAGCCACCGGTAGCTGACAGGTGGACCAACACTCAGACGAGCACTGGCCCGGGGGGGGGGG
>NW_025270233.1:0-1412 GCF_018294505.1 Triticum aestivum | reverse complement strand
GGGGGTAGCAATGCCACCGGAGCGTCGCACCGGGCCCTCATACATGCGGTGTGGTGTGGTGGCATGTCCGAAGAGGCGGGACGCGTCTCCGGGGCGTGGCCCCCCTCACGGACGGCGATGACACGGTAGTAGACGTTCTGCGGTAACGATGCGGCGTCAATATTACTAAATACTCGGAGCGCGATAAAATCATGATTTTTTTTGCACGACGTGGGCACATGTGTTATAGGAACGATGGTATTTTTTCATAACTTTTGGTGATGGAGAAGTATCCGAAAAATTCCCTCTACACGGATTGCCCTTCGCGCGTCTACGGCTGTGGCCGGCGGCCTCCGGGGGCCAGCATGCCGCCAAATCTTGCGCCGGCGGCCTCTCACAAGTCTGGAAGTGTTGTTGCGGTTTCAAACGCCCGGCACGCGTGTCCGGGGTGTGCCCCCCTCACGAACGGCGCTGCCGCCGGCACCTGGAGGGGGGAATCGGACGCGTGGTGTCTACACGGAGGTGATCTTGCTGTGGGACTTCCCCGGATGTTGCTCCAATGTGTTCCTATGGGCTGACCTAACACAACCGGGTGGGGAGGTCCATTGGTCAAAGCCCGTCCGTGCAAAGTCAAAGGGGTAGATCCCGTGGTCAAACGCGACAGGGTTAGGCAGGACGGGGGCACTGGGGGTAGCAATGCCACCGGAGCATCACACCGGGCCCTCATACATGAGGGGTGGTGTGGTGGCATGTCCGAAGAGGCGGGACGCGTCTCCGGGGCGTGGCCCCCCTCACGGACGGCGATTACACGGTAGTAGACGTTCTGCGGTAACGATGCGGCGTCAATATTACTAAATACTCGGAGCGCGATAAATTTATGAATTTTTTTGCACGATGTGGGCACATGTGCTATAGGAACGATGGTATTTTTTCATAATTTTTGGTGATGGAGAAGTATCCGAAAAATTCCCTCTACGCGGATTGCCCTTCGCGCGTCTACGGCTGTGGCCGGCGGCCTCCGGGGGCTAGCATGCCGCCAAATCTTGCACCGGCGGCCTCTCACAAGTTTGGAAGTGTTGTCGTGGTTGCAAACGCCCGGCACGCGGGTCCGGGGTGTGCCCCCCTCACGAACGGCGCTGCCGTCGGCACCTGGAGGGGAGAAACGGACGCGTGGGGTCTACACGGAGGGGATCTTGCTGTGGGTCTTCCCCGGATGTTGCTCCAATGTGTTCCTATGGGCTGACCTAACACAACCGGGTGGGGAGGTCCACTGGTCAAAGCCCATCCGTGCAAAGTCAAAGGGGTAGATCCCGTGGTCAAAGGCTACAGGGTGTTGCGGGACGGGGGCACTGGGGGGTAGCAATGCCACCGGAGCGTCGCACCGGGCCCTCATACATGCGGTGTGGTGTGGTGGCATGTCCGAAGAGGCGGGA
>NW_025270232.1:0-1412 GCF_018294505.1 Triticum aestivum | reverse complement strand
TGACCTCCTGGTGGTCGAGTGAGTCTTCGTGGTCGAGTCCTTCAGGCCAGTCGAGTGAATCCTCGTTGGTCGACTGGAAGGCGACCTCTTCTAAGGATGTCCTAGGGTAAGTTACTTGGATCAGGTCCATGATCCTACCCTAGGTACACAACCCCATCATTAGCCCCCGAATGGATCGAGGCTTCGAGTGAAGAAGGAGTTGATGTCGTTTCCGATTAACCTTTGCGCTCCGGTTGTGCGCTGTTCTGGACCAAAGAATCCCTTTGTCGACAGGAAACAAATTGCCTTCAGTCAACTTGATCCATTCTGTTTTTGCGTCGAGTGATCTTTCAGGCTTCGACGATCTCCGAGCGACGGATCGCCGGAAACACCGCGCCTGACAGACTGATTTGTTGCTCGCGGATTCCGCGGGATGCGAAATTTTGGGGCGCGCGCGAAGCGGGGCGGACCGCGGCGTTCGGATAGGACGGGGCATGGACGCCTCGATCTCCGCGCCGCCTTTTTCGCCACGTATCCCGCCTGCATAACTGTTCCAGATATGATTAGATCGCCCGGGCCCACCTGTCATCCACTCGGAAGGGACCTTATAAATGTGCCCGGCGAGGATTTCTGTGCTGCGCCTTAGCATTCTTCCCCTCTCTCTGCTTCCTTCCTCCCTGCTCAGCGTGCTCGCTCTCGCCCCCGCACCACTTCCCTTTGCGCATCTCACCGGCGACCATGGCCAAGGAGAAGACGGCGGCGCTGGAGCGCGCAAAGAAGGCGTCGGCATCGGAGAAGGCGAAAGGAAGATCCACCAGCCGCGGAGGGTCCTCGTGCAGATCCCGCCTGCCGAAGGGCTGGGTCCAAGGAGACTGGATCCAGTCGACCATCACGGAGAATGACCTCCTCGACATGGTCAACGAGGGCTTGATCCCCCACGGAGCTGCGAGGCTTCCGGGAAAGGAGTGGCAGCCCCAGCCAGAAGAGGGTGAGTGTGTGCTTTTGGCCACCCATGTTGATCGCGGGTTTTCCTTGCCACCGAGTGTTTTCTTTCGTGGCTTTTTGAACTTCTTCGGAGCGCAGCTCCACCACTTTACCCCAAACTCCATTGCCTATCTTGCCGCGTTCGTGTCCATGTGTGAGGGTTTCTTGGGCTGTCGACCGCACTGGGGTTTGTTCAAACATATATTCACGTGTCGATCTCAGACCGTGAAGAAGGCGAGCCCAGGTGATGAGAGAACCCGAGTCGTCCAAATGTGCGGAGGCCTGGGGATTCAGGTGAGGAATAAGAGCACCTTCCCGCCCATGACCTTTCCCGAGTCCGTCAGAGGCTGGCAGTCGACTTGGTTCTACTGCCAGGTCCAGTCGACGCCAGGGCAGTCGAGTGGACTCCCTCCGTTCACCATGGACCGAGTGAGCAAGCCTTCCCCTCT
>NW_025270231.1:0-1412 GCF_018294505.1 Triticum aestivum | reverse complement strand
CCTCTCCTACCCACACACTCACTTTCTCCCCACTTCATTCTCTCCACCTCCTCCTTGTCTTGGGTGCCTCCTCTTTTTCACCTCATTTCCACCATAGATTCATTCAAATTAAGTGGTTAAATTACCTTGTTTTAATAGGTAAGTAAGGGGGGAAGCTATATTTAGGTTGTTCTCCTTACAACAATGTGCACATGCACTTTTTACGGCCTAGCTAGATCTATGTATGTTCGTGGTGTTGCATATGTTTGTGGTGTTGCATATGTGTTTGTGTTTGGAGGTGTACCGGTATTTGATATGCGATAGTTGCCAATATTTTGCCGGAATGTTGATTCATTTCCGTTTCGGCGAGAATTTTGGCATTAAGCATTCTTTTTGGTCCTATTTTTAGGGAAGGTCATGCCAAATTTTTGTTTGGTTCTAAAATATCGTTTTGCTCTACCCCGCAGGCGACCATGGTCCGCACGATGACTGAAGGCATCGTGAATAGGTTTTTGAGGTCCGCGAAGGCCGAGATGCTTCAAAAGAACGAGACGGAGATAAGATGTCCGTGTCGAAGATGCAAGCTGAAGAGCCTTATTGCGGACCCGGATTCCGGGCAGGTGCGGGACCACCTGCTGTTGCGTGGTTTCATGGATGGCTATCGGTGGCAAGGTGATGAAGATGACTACGAAGTCGTCCATGCGGGCCGGGCAAGAAATGAGGAAGGGCAGCAAGACAACCACCGCGGCTTGGGCGGGCGAGAAGACGAAGAATCCCCAGGAGATGATCACGACTGTGATGTTGTACACAGTCATCATGTAGAAGATGCAGGACATGATGATGAGGAAGATGCCGGAGCAGGCGACGGGCATGATCATGAAGATGATGATGCCGGCGGAGCAGACGACGCTGGACCATCGATGGGCTGGGTGCAGGACCCTCATATTCAACAGCTGCTTCTCAAGCAGACGGATAACGCAAGAGCTGCCGCCCGAGAGAAAGCCAAGATGGATCAACTTGAGTTAGACGCGGTTACTCCATTGTATGAAGGATGCAGGCCCGAGGATACCCGCCTGAAAGTAACGCTCATGGCCCTGGAGATGAAGGTAAAACACAAAATGACCGACGCATGCTTCGACGAGAACATGTCATTCTGGCACGAACGTCTTCCCAAGGGGAACAAGTGCCCGACCAGTTTGGAGGAGGCGAAGAAAATCGTGTGTCCTCTGGATTTACCGCACGTGAAATACCATGTGTGCATGAACAATTGCATCATTTATCGGGACGAGCACGCGGAGTCTACAATATGTCCGGTGTGCGGTGTCACTCGATACAAGAAGAGGAAGAAAGCTCCTTGAAAAGTGGTGTGGTACTTTCCGATCACTCCTCGTCTGCAGCGGTATTTCGCGGATCCTAAGGTAGCAAAGCTCCTA
>NW_025270230.1:0-1412 GCF_018294505.1 Triticum aestivum | reverse complement strand
GACGCCACGGAGACGCCCTCGCCCCCTGCACCTCCCCTCTCTCCCCCTGGACCCCATTCCCTCCTCTGTTTCCCTCTCGCGCACACCACCGAGCGGAGCTCGCCGCCATCGTCGCCGTACCCATGGCCACCGGCCACCCCTAGCCTCACCGACGCCCCAGGAAGCTCCGCGGGTCCTCCCTCTACCTCCTCAACGAGCCACGAGGCCCCGGACGTGCCGCATCGCCGCCATCGACGTCGTCTTCTACCTCAGACCCGCCGGCCATCTTCGTCAAATTCGTCGGCTCCGGTGCCTCCCCGAGCTCCCCGAGGCCACCGTCGCAACCCCTGTGAGCTCCACTCCGTTTTCCCTCCTCCATTTTGTTCGTTCCCGTGCCGTAGCACCCCGGCCACATTCCCGAGCGCCGCCGTCCGCCATGGACGCCGGGCATGGCACTGACGTGCTGCTGCGGCCAGTCCGACGAGCCTAGCGTGCTCCTAGCTGCCCCAGGAGTCCGCATAGCCCCTCAGCCAGCCCCCTAGCGCCCCGTAACCTCGCTCCGCCCAAACCCGAGCTCCGGCCGCCGCCTCGGGCTCCACTCCGGCGAACCCCGGCCACCCCCGCACCTCCCGTTGGCCCCCCTAGATGCGCACGGGCACGGGCTACCTTCTGGTGCCCTTCGCGCGTCCAGCCGTTGCCCGTAACGCAACCCCGGTGAACTTCCGCCACGTTTCGGGTCGCCGCCGGCGACACTCCGGCGACTGCCGATGTGGC
Organism: Triticum aestivum; assembly: GCF_018294505.1. NCBI lineage: Eukaryota > Viridiplantae > Streptophyta > Magnoliopsida > Poales > Poaceae > Triticum > Triticum aestivum. Next base: position 659 of record NW_025270230.1, on the reverse strand, counting down.
ACGCCTAATTAGCACTAATGACCACACTAAACACCCCCACAGCCACTGACAGTGGGCCCCACCCCTGGTCAAACCCCAGTCAGCGCTGGGTTTGACCGGGATTAGCTCCTGTGTCACTGACGTGTGGATCCCACACGTCAGGTTTGACCTGGACGGCGCCCGTTGACCTGCTGACGTCATAGTGACGCAATGCTGACGCAATAAGTATTTTCTGGATTTAAAAATAAATCAGAAAATCCAGAAAATTGTATAAACTTCAATAAATCATAGAAATTCAACCGTAACTCCAAATTAAATAATTTATATATGAAAAATTATCAGAAAAATTCAAGGAATCCATCTGTACCATTTTCATGCATGTCAGAACAACTTATAGATGCTGTTTAGCACAAATCATACTAATGGCATTTAAATATCCACATATGGAGTTTGAATTTGAATCTTGGATTCAAACCAACTTCATTTAATCTGGTTTTAGGTGCATTAGCCCAAAACACATTCATATTGCCATGTCATAGCATGCATCATATTGTGCATTGCATTGATTGTGTTCCCTTCTGTGTTGCCGGTATTTGTCCCCTCTCGATAGATGTGATACCGATGATGTGATCGTTGACACTGATGAAGACTCAACGTTATCTTCAGAAGTGCCAGGCAAG
>NW_025270229.1:0-1412 GCF_018294505.1 Triticum aestivum | reverse complement strand
GCTTTTTGTAATTGTTATGTCATGGTGGAATGTGCAATCATCAAGTAAGAACATACATATTCAAGAGAGATTAATTGTGTATAGGTAAATTTTACATAATCATTTTATTTTAAACTAATTATGTATCCTAATCAAACTAGCACTACTGGGAAAAGACTGATAGGTGAAATCTAATTAGTGGCGGGCGGTTCCGAATGCCACCCATAGCTATTTTGGAAAACTAGCAGTGGAGGGTAATGTAAATGGCTCGTCATTGCTTTCCAACTAACAGTGACGGGCACTACTAAGGACCCGTCACTGGCACACTCTTGCTAATTTAAGCATGGGCCAAAATAAATAGTGGCTGGCACTTAAGACATGCCCGCCACTGGTTTCTTGGTAAGCAGTGTTGGGTGCTTTTTATAGACCGCCACAACTAAGATTGGGTCACCCGCGCTAACCCGTTTCAAATTTTGTAAGATTTTTGTGTGGCGGATCCTACTTCACACCCGCCACAACTATATTTGGTCACCCTCGCACGTACCACTTGGATATAGCTATCGTGGATTTGATCTGCTGGCTGTCGATGTTATGCATGACTTTATCCAATCCCCTTCCCCCACGCCCCTCCTGCAACAAGTCAAACCTTATTCACCAAGAGACAAATCTTTCTCCTCCTCGCTCTCGCTTCGCTGAAACCGCCGATATCGTAGTGTCACCCCTTATAAGTGACACCAAGGAGCGAATCAGGCATGTTACACATATCACAATCAATTTATTTCTAATAATGCACGCTACATATATAATAGTACGCGCACAAGGTCATGGTGTGTGCAACGCTACCTGTTGTTGATTCGAACTTAAATACCCTTCCATGTGATTTGCTATATTTGTTAAAGAGCACAAAATCAGAGGAGAATAGGACATGTTTCAACTGATAGTGATGCAATAGTAAGACTTCACGACAGCCAACTACAAGTAAACTTCTTTTTTTGGACCTTATGGACACATTGTTATTAAGGTGCAATTTCCAAGAGGAGGCCTACACATGCATTCTATAGTATGATTACACATCCATACCCAAAATGTGGAGAATTACCATCAGCTCCCATGCACTATGACCCATTACCTTTTCAGCATTCTTGTCGACTGCCTTTCCAGAAAAGTTAGCACATATTTAGTCAGCAGTTATAAGCTTTTTGTAATTGTTGTGTCTTGGTGGAATGTGGATAGTCATCAAATAAGAACATACATATTAAAGAGGGATTAATTGTGTATAGGTAAATTTTATATAATCATTGCAGTTTAAACTAATTAAGTATCCTAATCATACTAGCACTACTGGGAAGAGACTGATAGGTGAAATCTAATTAGTGGCGGGCGGTTCCGAACGCCACCCATAGCTATTTTGGAAAACTAGCAGAGTGGCGGGT
>NW_025270228.1:0-1412 GCF_018294505.1 Triticum aestivum | reverse complement strand
GCCACCACACCATCCCGCATGTATGAGGGCCCGGTGCGACGCTCCGGTGGCATTGCTACCCCCCAAGTGCGTCTGTCCCGCCTAACCCTGTAGCATTTGACCATGGGATCTAGCCCTTTGACTTTGCACAGACGAGCTTTGACCAGTGGACCTCCCCACCCGGTTGTGTTAGGTCAGCCCATAGGAACACTTTGGAGCAACATCCGGTCAAGACCCACAGCAAGATCCCCTCCGTGTAGACCCGACGCGTCCGTTTCCCCCCTCTAGGTGCCGGCGGCGGCGCCGTCCGTGAGGGGGGCACACCCCGGACACGCGTGCCGGGCGTTTGCAACCGCCACAACACTTCAGACTTGTGAGAGGCCGCCTACGCAAGATTTGGCGGCATGCTAGCCCCGGGAGGCCACTGGCCACAGCCGTAGACGCGCGAAGGGCAATCCGCGTAGAGGGAATTTTTCGGATACTTCTCCATCACCAAAAATTATTAAAAAATACCATCGTTCCTATATCACATGTGCCCACGTCGTGCAAAAAAACTCATGAATTTATCGCGCTCCGAGTATTTAGTAATAATGACGCCGCATCGTTACCGCAGAACGTCTACTACGGTGTCATCGCCGTCCGTGAGGGGGGGGCCACGCCCCGGAGACGCGTCCCGCCTCTTCGGATATGCGACCACACCATCCCACACGTATGAGGGCCCAGTGCGACGCTGCGGTGGCATTGCTACCCCCCAGTGCCCCCGTCCCGCCTAACCCTGTAGCGTTTGACCACGGGATCTAGCACTTTGACTTTGCACGGACGGGCTTTGACCAGTGGACCTCCCCACCCGGTTGTGTTAGGTCAGCCCATAGGAACACTTTGGAGCAACATCCGGGGCAGACCCACAGCAAGATCCCCTCCGTGTAGACCCGACGCGTCCGTTTCCCCCCTCCAGGTGCCGTCTGTGAGGGGGGCACACCCCGGACACGCGTGCCGGGCGTTTGCAACCGCCACAACACTTCCAGACTTGTGAGAGGCTGCCTACGCAAGATTTGGCGGCATGCTATCCCCCGGAGGCCGCCGGCCATAGCCGTAGACGCGCGAAGGGCAATCCGCGTAGAGGGAATTTTTGGATACTTCTCCATCACCAAAAATTATGAAAAAATACCATCGTTCCTATAGCACATGTGCCCACGTCGTGCAAAAAAACTCATGATTTTATCGCGCACCGAGTATTTAGTAATATTGAAGCCGCATCGTTACCGCAGAACGTCTACTACCGTGTCATCGCCGTCCGTGAGGGGGGGGCCACGCCCCGAAGACGCGTCCCGCCTCTTCGGACATGCCACCACACCATCCCGCATGTATTAGGGCCTGGTGCGACACTCCGGTGGAATTGCACGGACCCTGTAGCGTTTGACCACGGGATCTAG
>NW_025270227.1:0-1412 GCF_018294505.1 Triticum aestivum | reverse complement strand
TCTTTCTCCAGGGTGGAAACCTATGAACTTGGATCGGACAACGACGGCGCTTGTGCACTGTTTTCTTATTGAAGACATAGCTTTTGGATACCTTTTACGTTTACCGGGTGCTATCTTTTGTGGTGGGTTGTGCGTTGCTGGTGAGAGGAGTTGATCACTGTGGTGAGGCTATTTTTTTCTCCTTTTCTTTTTTGTTTTCTTTTCGGGCTGTGTGCATCTTTGATATACCTTTGTGACTTTTTGTTGGTGCAGTGGTTGGGTGTACTTGGTATCTTCATGATATTAACATATTCCCCTTTTCACACAAAAAATGCTAGTATGCAAGCCAATGAAACTTGTGTAACATCATATGGCTGCTCTGTTTTTCAGCTGTAACATCATAGCCGGAAGTATAACCTAACTATGGGACTCAAAACAAAGAAAGCAATTAGACCTTCCTACAATTCTTCTATTGACATGCACAAATACATGAAAATATCATTCATATCACATTGGAATCCACCACACAAGTAAAATCTGGTAGAAATCACAATCACATTTTGCACTCAATGTTTTTACGCCAGAGCTTGAATTTAAGAACAATGCACTCTAGCTTAAGCATGTGTTATGTGTGCAACTATGATTTATTTACTTATATGTATTTTTCCTATTGTTCTTTGTACCATGTACAATAACTACTTCATCCTTGTAGACAGCAATATTGTCGAGAATAAACTCTGGGTTTCCACTCGATGTACGGAAGTAGAGAGGAGCATAGGATACAAATATGAGAATGATTTTCTCTAAACTGGGTGTGCTTGGTCAGTTTATCCATTGTGGGTTGTTTGGTTTGGGTGTAAATGCGTCTAGATTGACAAAAGTTTGGCTTAGTCCGGTTTCTTGTATCGACCAATTGGTTTAATTTGGCTAGGTTTGGGCTGGAACTGCTCGCAACCTCGATAGCATGTGGTGGCGGCACGGGAGGCGAGGCTCTCTGTCGGCGTTGGCAACCAGCATGCACGCATGAGTGCGTTAAAGGAAGGTCGCAACAGACATGAGGGGGGATGCATGGAGCAAGCTCTCGACCCTGGCCGCTAGAATGTTTGTAGGCATTGCGGCAAGTCAGCTACTTTGTAGGGCACCGACGATCTTCTCGATGGCTGATGTCGGCGATCGAGCAGTCTGGCCAGCACCCGAGGTGGAGGTGGTAGTGTTGGGCTTGGCCGGCGGTGAGGGATTTGTACATGCAAGGAATGGGATAGAATAGAGATGGCGGCCGGAATGCATGGATAATCCCGTGGAGGCACTAACCGGAGACCTTACTACCGGATGGTGCAGTGAGTCAGGTGAGGTCCTTGTTGTGGTAGCCAGCGACGAGCGACTCGACTTGTGGCACCTCGGAAGGCCGCCAGCCGATGAGCGAGCGAGAGGCT
>NW_025270226.1:0-1412 GCF_018294505.1 Triticum aestivum | reverse complement strand
TCTTATGATGAATCAGGTAACAAGGAGGAGCCTTCTATTCAACCAATCTCATTAATTACAATCTCAAAAAATAGGGTTAAACCCACACATGATGTGAGGAAGAAAAAGAAAAGATGGAGAAGCAAAGGTAGAAAGGTATCCCTCCCAAATGACATTTCTCCTATTACTCATTGTGATGATGATAATTGCTATACTATTGGTGCTATCCATACTATTAATGATGAGAGTGATTATGCTTATGATATGAAAAGGCCCAAGCTTGGGGATGCTATGTTTGATCAGAATGACATGTTTGAGAATATATTTGCTGCAATTAATGTTTGTCCCAAGCTTGGGCATGCTACATTTAATGAAGATGATATTTTTAGCCTCCCAAGTTTTGATCAGCAAATTTATTATGATGATACTATGCCTCCTATTAATGATGGTTATATTGATGAAAGTAGGTTTGGAAGAGTGTCAACTTTATGAAGTAATGATCCCACTATTTTGGAGGGTGCTGAATCTTATAATATTTATGAAAGTGAATTTGGAGAGGTCATGACTTTATTTAGTGATGAATCCACTATTTTGGAAGAGGTTTCAATTGATTATGACGAGAACAAAGTTGCTACTTATGATGATTATTGTGATGAAACTTATGCTATAAAAAGTAGTGATGATTATATTTACAAAACTTGTCATGATCATGATTACCCTTTTTCTGAACATTACTCTTTTAATGTGGAAACAATCTATAGTATTCGAGTCTCTTATGATACTCCCACTATTCCGAATGAGAAGAATTTTGCTTATGTGGAGAGTAGTAAAATTTCTATGAAAGTAGATCATGAAAAGGATGCTTTAGGTTCTGGCTATATTATTGAATTCATTCATGATGCTACTGGAAATTATTATGAGGGAGGAATATATGTTTGTAGGAATTGCAATAATATCAAGTTTCCTCTCTATGTGCCTAAAGTTTTGAAGTTCTTGTTTTGCCTTCTTATGCTAGTTGATTCTTGTTCCTATAAATTGTGTGATCACAAAATCCCTTGGCATAGGAAGTGGGTTAGATTTAAATGTGCTAGTCATATTCTTCATGATGCTCTCTTTATCTTTTCAATTCTTATATTTTATGTGAGCATCATTGAAATCATCATGCGTAGCAAAAAGCCATTAAAGAAAACCCCTTGTTGGGAGACAACCCAATATTTACCCTTATTGTTTTTGTGTGTCCGCATGTTTATGCTACTGTAGTAATCATGTTTTATAGCTTTTGTTTCAATAAAGTGCCAAGTAAGACCTTTAGGATAGCTTACGGTGATAGTTGTGTTGAGCCTACTAAAAATCAGAAACTTTTGCGCTCAGTTAATTAGTTTTGATAATTCACACAAACGTCCTTTTGATCTGATTATTTTTTCTCTGGATTT
>NW_025270225.1:0-1412 GCF_018294505.1 Triticum aestivum | reverse complement strand
TTTTTCTCTGCACATGGCACCACTAGGCGGCCCTTGAAGTATAGGGTGCCATCTTCAGAAATGGTGAAGAATGAGGGCTTTCCTTCTGCGAGGTAGCGCTTAATCTTGTGGGCTTCAGAGTCATACTTCTGTAGCCTTTTGATGCTGTCCTCGAGATCTGGTTTAGCAACTAGGGTATTGAGGGAACCCTGGGTAACAACGTGGAGGTTCACCTTGCCAAATTCCTTAGGAGGGGGAGCGAGTGCACCCGGAGGAACAATATGGAGGTTCAGCTTCCTGAATTCTTCAACAAGCGAGGGCTGAACTTTATGAACCTGGAGGTGGTTGCAGTAAGACTTGCGGCTCAAGGCATCAGCCATTACATTAGCCTTGCCTGGCGTATAGGAAATACCCAAGTCAAAGTCCGCAACAAGCTCCATCCATCTCTGTTGACGGAGGTTCAGATCTGGCTGAGTAAACAGATATTTCAGACTTTGGTGGTCAGTGAAGATCTCGCAACGATTACCGAGAAGGTAATGTCGCCACTGCTTCAGCACATGAATGACAGCAGCAAGTTCGAGGTCGTGAACTGGGTAGTTCTCTTCGTGAGGGCGCAATTGCCGAGAGGCATAAGCAATCACTTTGCGGTCTTGCATTAGGACACAGCCTAATCCTTGACGGGAAGCGTCGCAGTAAATGACAAAGTCCTTCTTAGTATCAGGTGGAGCTAGAACTGGAGCAGAAGTCAACTTGTCTTTGAGTGCCTGGAAACTTTCCTGACACTTGTCTGTCCATTGGAACTTGACACCCTTATGCAACAGGTTAGTCAGAGGCCTGGCGATCTTAGAGAAGTTCTCGACGAATCGACGGCAATAGCTGGCGAGACCGAGAAAACTTCTGACTTGCTTAACGTTCTTGGGAGGAGTCCAATCAAGAATAGCCTGAACTCGTTCAGGGTTGATGGCAATACCATCCTTAGAGATGACATGCCCGAGATAGGTTACTTCGGGTAGCCAGAATTCACATTTGGAGAACTTGGCATATAGTTGATGTTCTCGTAGCTTCTCCAGCACAAGTCGAAGATGTTCGGCATGTTCTTCTTCGTTCTTGGAAAATACCAGGATATCATCCAGATAAACCACGACGAACTTGTCGAGGTAATCCATGAATATATAGTTCATCAGACGAGAGAAGGTGGCTGGAGCATTGGTTAAACCGAAAGACATGACGGTGTACTCGTATGAACCATAGCGAGTCACGAAGGCGGTCTTTGGGATATCCTCTTCGCGAACACGGATCTGATGGTAGCCCAACCTCAAGTCGAGCTTAGAGAACACTGACGAACCCGCCAGTTGATCATACAGATCATTGATCCGAGGAAGAGGGTATTTATTCTGAATGGTAGCTTGGTTTATAGGACGGTAGTCTTGAAC
>NW_025270224.1:0-1412 GCF_018294505.1 Triticum aestivum | reverse complement strand
ACTTTGGATGAGTACTCACGGTTGCTTTGCTTCCCCTTTTCCCCCTTCTTTCTTCTTTCTGGTTGTTGCAACCAGATGGTGGAGTCCAGGAGCCAGATGCCACCTTTGACGACGGCTGCTACCCCGAGAGTGCCTACTACCACGTGACGGACGCCGACGACCAAGAGTAGTTAGGAGGCTCCCAGGCAGGAGGCCTTGCCTTTTCGATCGTTGTTGTTTTGTGTTAGCCTTCTTAAGGCAAACTTGTTTAACTCATGTCTGTGCTCAGATATTGTTGCTTCCGCTGACTCGTTTGTATTCAAGCTGATGTATTCGAGCCCTCGAGGCCCCTGGCTTGTAATATAAAGCTTGTATTATTTTAATTTGTGTCTAGAGTTGTGTTGTGATATCTTCCCGTGAGTCCTTGATCTTGATCGTACACATTTGCGTGTATGATTAGTGTACGATTGAATCGAGGGCGTCACAAGTTGGTATCAGAGCCGACTGCCTGTAGGTAGCCCCCTTTCCAACTCCTTGGCCGAAGTTGAGTCTAGTCACTGAAAACTTTTACTAACATTGGCTGTGTGGCTTACGGGCCCACGTCGCTATTGGGTGGTATTAGCATCTTTTACTCCTCGTCTATACTCAGGGCCTCTGAACTCTCTTCTACTCGGGTTAAATGAATTTACTAACATTAGGATCCCGTGACCACATTCACCCCGAAGTTGGATGAAGCCATAGTTATTCCTTAGAATAGCTTTTTGAGTATTGCACACCCTGTCGTGTTGACTACGGAGTGAAACCCATCGTACCTCCTTCATTATGCATGTTTTCATCATGAATGATCCTTATCTTTGCGAATGCTCAATGCTGAACTACCCCTGTTACATGTTAGCAGGATGGTTAGACCCGCTGGTCGTGGCTGTGGTGCCAACGACCCACCACCGCCTGAATTCTCTACTGGAATGAGGCAACAGTTTGAGTTAACTCGCCAGTTCATGGAAGGAATGATGGCTCAGTTTCCTCGTCCGAACATGAATCAACATCCAACCCGAGTAACTCTGCAGGACTTCATGCGCCTCAACCCATCTATCTACCGCAGCTCAACTCAACCCCTTGATGCTGATGACTGGCTCCGCGACATCACATATGAAATGGAGTCTGCTAGTGTTGCCCCTGCCAGCTATGTCACCTTCGCATCTTTCTTTCTGAAGGGTCCTGCTGCTCAATGGTGGGACAGCCACAGGCGTACCCTACCTGCTGGAACGGTCATTACTTGGCCGGATTTCCAAGCTGCCTTCCGTGCCCGTTTCATTCCTCAGGGAACCATGGACAGGAAGAAGCGAGAGTTCCGCAACCTCACCCAAGGCAACAAGACTGTAGATGCTTATCAACGGGAATTTCTGGACTTGTCACGTTATGCTGAAGAAGAC
>NW_025270223.1:0-1412 GCF_018294505.1 Triticum aestivum | reverse complement strand
TACTTACGGATCTGGATGTGACAGACCCGTTGACTAAAATTATCTCACAATCAAAACATGATCACACCTTAGTACTCTTTGGGTGTTAATCACATAGCGATGTGAACTAGATTATTGACTCTAGTAAACCCTTTGAGTGTTGGTCACATAGAGATGTGAACTATGGGTGTTAATCACATGGTGATGTGAATTATTGATGTTAAATCACATGGCGATGTGAACTAGATTATTGACTCTAGTGCAAGTGGGAGACTGAAGGAAATATGCCCTAGAGGCAATAATAAAGTATTATATATTTCCTTATATCATGATAAATGTTTATTATTCATGCTAGAATTGTATTAACCGAAAAAATAATACATGTGTGAATACATAGACAAACAGAGTGTCACTAGTATGCCTCTACTTGACTAGCTCGTTAATCAAAGATGGTTATGTTTCCTAGCCATAGACATGAGTTGTCATTTGATTAACGGGATCACCTCATTAGGAGAATGACGTGATTGACATGACCCATTACGTTAGCTTAGCACGCGATCGTTTAGTATGTTGCTATTGCTTTCTTCATGACTTATACATGTTCCTATGACTATGAGATTATGCAACTCCCGTTTACCGGAGGAACACTTTGTGTGCTACCAAACGTCACAACGTAACTGGGTGATTATAAAGGTGCTCTACAGGTGTCTCCAAAGGTACTTGTTGGGTTGGCATATTTCGAGATTAGGATTTGTCACTCCGATTGTCGGAGAGGTATCTCTGGGCCCACTCGGTAATGCACATCACTATAAGCCTTGCAAGCATTGTGACTAATGAGTTAGTTACGGGATGATGTATTACGGAACGAGTAAAGAGACTTGCCGGTAACGAGATTGAACTAGGTATCGAGATACCGACGATCGAATCTCGGGCAAGTAACATACCGATGATAAAGGGAACAACGTATGTTGTTATGCGGTCTGACCGATAAAGATCTTCGTAGAATATGTGGGAGCCAATATGGGCATCCAGGTCCCGCTATTGGTTATTGACCGGAGAGGTGTCTCGGTCATGTCTACATAGTTCTCGAACCCGAAGGGTCCGCACGCTTAAAGTTACGATGACAGTTTTATTATGAGTTTATGTATGTTGATGTACCGAAGGAGTTCGGAGTCCCGGATGAGATCGGGGACATGACGAGGAGTCTCGAAATGGTCGAGACGTAAAGATCGATATATTGGACGACTATATTCGGACTTCGGAAAGGTTCCGAGTGATTCGGGTATTTTTCGGAGTACCGGAGAGTTACGGGAATTCGTATTGGGCCTTAATGGGCCATACGGGAAAGGAGAGAAAGACCCCAAAGGGTGGCCGCACCCCTCCCCATGGGCTAGTCCGAATTGGACTAGGGAGGGGGGGGCGCCCCCTTCCTT
>NW_025270222.1:0-1412 GCF_018294505.1 Triticum aestivum | reverse complement strand
GAGCGTCGTACCGGGCCCTCATACATGCGGGGTGGTGTTGTGGCATGTCCGAAGAGGCGGCACGCGTCTCCGGGTTGTGGCCCCCCTCACGGACGACAATGAAATGGTGGTAGACGTTCTGCGGTAACGATGCAGCGTGAATATTATTAAATACTTGGAGCGCGATAAAATCATGAGTTTTTTACACAACATGGGCACATGTGCTATAGGACTGATGGTAATTTTTCATAATTTTTTGTGATGGAGAAGTATCTGAACACTTCCCTCTACGCGGATTGCTCTTCGCACGTCTACGACTGTGGCCGGCGGCCTTCGGGGGGTAGCATACCGTAAAATCTTGCGTAGGTGGCCTCTCACAAGTCTGGAAGTGTTGAGGCGGTTGCAAACGCCCAGCACGCGTCTCCGGTGCGTGCCCCCCCTCACGGACGGCACCGCCGCCGGCACCCGGAGGGGGGAAACGGACGCGTCGGGTCTACACGGAGTGGATGTAGCTGTGGGCCTGGCCCGGATGTTGCTCCCCGGTGTCCCTCTGGGCCGACCCGACACAACCGGGTGGAGAGGTCCACTGGTCAAAGCCCGTCCGTGCAAAGTCAAAGGGCTAGATCACGTGGTCAAACGCTACAGGGTTAGGCGGGACGGGGGCCCTCGGGGGGGCGGGGGGGGGGGTAGCAATGCCACCGGAGCGTCGTACCGGGCCCTCATACATGCGGGGTGGTGTTGTGGCATGTCCGAAGAGGCGGCACGCGTCTCCGGGTTGTGGCCCCCCTCACGGACGGCAATGAAACGGTGGTAGGCGTTCTGCGGTAACGATGCAGCGTGAATATTATTAAATACTTGGAGCACGATAAAATCATTAGTTTTTTACACAACATGGGCACATGTGCTATAGGACTGATGGTAATTTTTCATAATTTTTTGTGATGGAGAAGTATCTGAACACTTCCCTCTACGCGGATTGCTCTTCGCACGTCTACGACTGTGGCCGGCGGCCTTCGGGGGGTAGCATACTGTAAAATCTTGCGTAGGCGGCCTCTCACAAGTCTGGAAGTGTTGAGGCGGTTGCAAACGCCCAGCACGCGTCTCCGGTGCGTGCCCCCCCTCACGGACGGCGCCGCCGCCGGCACCCGGATTGGGGAAACGGGCGCGTCGGGTCTACACGGAGTGGATGTAGCTGTGGGCCTGGCCCGGATGTTGCTCCCCGGTGTCCCTCTGGGCCGACCCGACACAACCGGGTGGAGAGGTCCACTGGTCAAAGCCCGTCCGTGCAAAGTCAAAGGGCTAGATCCCGTGGTCAAACGCTACAGGGTTAGGCGGGACGGGGGCCCTGGGGGGGTAGCAATGCCATCGGAGCGTCGTACCGGGCCCTCATACATGCGGGGTGGTGTTGTGGCATGTCCGAAGAGGCGGCACGC
>NW_025270221.1:0-1412 GCF_018294505.1 Triticum aestivum | reverse complement strand
CTAAGACCACTTCTTGTAAGTTCATCATTGAACAAAGTGCTAAGTAGTTGAAAAGGTTCATCATAAATATTAATTGTTTGACTGAAACTCTAGGTTGTGTATGATAAAATGTTGAATATGACAAATCCTCGATTGATTGGGGACATGATATGAAATAGGAGTATTGATTGGTATTACATAAAAACATTATTCCTTGAAAATCAATAGTGATTTTTGTTTACACATTTTGATGTTACTTGCTTATTATCAAATATAGATTGTCGCTTTGATTAAAAAATTCCCTGAGTTCAGACCATGATGAAAATGATTATGTTGTTGATTAAAATATAGAAAGTGCACTCCAACTACTAAATATAGGTTTGTTCCCAAAATAATTTAAAGTTGCATATAAAGCATATGAAGTATTAAATATTGATAGCATATAACAATATATGAATATAGATACGTTGGACACGTGTCACCCTGTTCTCTCTGGTGTGGATATGAACTTTAGGTCTCAAATTACATGTGATGGCATACATATAATGATCTATCAAATGTCGCCACTTTTATATTTATTCATACATGTGCTTCCACGAACCCTATATCAATGATGATGATGACCGAGAAACCCTGACCAAATCAACACGTAAATAGACTTGCTTCCCCATATCAAGTCAAGCGAACTAAATGCAATAACTTGTTGCAAGCTAAATTAGTATGTACCAACATTGGAGATTAGATTCTTATTCCACGACGGACGATTTCAGGACGAGAGTATTCATGTTACATCTGCATCACGGGGATTTTGCATTTTGATATGGTTCTTCATTCCTCGAGCATAATGGATTACCTTGTTGTCCACAACAGACGATCCATGTAGAGTAATGAATTTGTGGTGATAATTCATTGGATAATTATTTCAATCATCATAGTAAATTTTGGAATACACGCATTCATCCTTGTGTAATTAATTTCCCTCTATTAGTCGACGAAATGGCAGCTAAGCAACATGACTTGATGTAGCGATCAAATAAACTCAAACGTGACTCGCTTGCTCGTTGTCCTAATATATTTGAAAGGACAGAGTACGTCATTAATAAAACTAGTGATGGTACAAAATAGAAGTCCACTCCTCGCAACTAAATAGATTAGAAAATTCTGGTCCATGCCATTATCAAATCAAAGTGCGATATTCATAGGCTGCCACTAAACCTTCATGAAATTGGCCTCTCCAACTAACACTTGCAAATATATTAGCTACATGCTACTACACACTGTCTCCGAGAGTTGTTGTCATTTTGCCATTTGTTTTTACTCGCTTCCATGTCTGTGGGACTCACTTCTTCACCACATGAACCGTACCAACGAGGAGACACGTTTGATAGTTCCTACCAATATGACGCACACGTCCAAGGGACGACAAACTCATA
>NW_025270220.1:0-1412 GCF_018294505.1 Triticum aestivum | reverse complement strand
CGGAGGCCTCCACCTCCTGCTTCGCCGTGGCAGCCTCCCCGACCCCCTCGCGACGCCACGAAGACGGCCCCGACCCCCCTCGATCGTCTCTCTCTCTCTGGACCCCCTCCTCCTCCTCTGTTCTTCCTCCCTCTCGTCACCGAACGCACCTGGGAGCGCCGCTCGCCGTAGCCATGACCACGGCCACCCCCTCCCCTCTCCGACGTGCTCCCGAGCTCCTGCACCTCGTCGCCAACCCCCTCACCGAACCACGTGACCGGAAGGGCCCCGAGCAGCCGCCATCGTCATCATCTCCGAGCTTCGGCCCCGGTGCTGTCTCCGTCGAATTCGGCCACTCCGGCGCGCCCCCGAGCCCACTGACCCTCCCTACAGCTCCGCGGTGAGCCTCTGTGCAGAACCCCTCTCTCTCCCCTCGCGTTTGCGAGCTCTAGGCCCTAGCCCCGTCGCGGCCGAACTCCGGCCGCCGCTGACCATGGCGCCGCCGTGGCCAGGGCCACCCCAGCTGGCGCCCGGGTATGCTACCAAGTTCGCCGCCCTCCCAGTAGCCTGCAGCGCCCTCCCATTTCCCCTCTAGTGCACCGCAGCGTCGAGCCCGAGCTCGCCCGAACTCCGGCGACCGCCAAAGTCGTCGCCGGCGACGTCTCCGGCCACCCCGAGCTCAACCATCACCACCAAGAGATGCGGCTCGTTCCCAGGAGCTCGTAGATGCTCTCCGCCTCCCGTTTGGTGGCCGTAACGTGCAAATGCACTTTCTCCGCCGTCTCGGCCTCGCCGGCGTCAAGCCGCCAGCGGGTTAGGCCCCGCTGACCAGGGGTTTGACCCCCCTGGGTCAATGACATGTGGGCCCGGCCCTGACTAATTCTAGTTTAGGATTAGTTTAAAGTTAATCAATTCTGTTAATTAATCGTGACACTGACAGCAGGGCCCCACCTGCCATTGACACTAAACAGCCCTGGGTCACTGACCAGTGGACCCCACTGGTCAGGTTTGACCTGGAGGCGCCCTGTTGACCTGCTGACGTCAAGGTGATGTCATGCTGACGCATTAAATGATTTTCTGGATTTAAAATAAATCAGAAAATTCCAGAAAATTGTTTAAATTTCAATAAATCATAGAAAATTAACCGTAACTCCAAATGAAATAAATTATATATGAAAAATTATCAGAAAAATTCAAGGAATCCATCTGTACCATTTTCATGCATGTTAGAACAACTTATCACTACTGTTTAGGGCAAATGAAGTGAATGACATTTGAATAATCACATATGGAGTTTGAATTTGAATCTTGCATTCAAACCAACTTCATTTAACTTGTTGCTAGATGCATTAGCCCAAAACACATTCATTTTGCTATGTCATGATCATGCATCATATTGTGCATTGCATTGATTGTGTTTCCTTCTGTGTTGC
>NW_025270219.1:610-1412 GCF_018294505.1 Triticum aestivum | reverse complement strand
CCTGATACTCCGAAAGAGATTGTCCAGTTTGTACACGAGGTGGGTCCAGTTTTCGCCGTGACCCTCTCTACTCTTTTGCACATGCTATGCGGGTGAAATGATGATACCATGCCAAGTTCAACATTTTCAGAGTTCATTTTATAGTGATTTTCAATTTCACCGTCATTTAGCTCTCTAAACAAATCGGTAAATGACTGAAAAACAGCAAATGATGTCAGAACATGTTGGAAATTGATGAAGGTGCTTTGAATAATGCATACTGAACGCAAAAATAGGCTGGAGTTCAAATAAGTTTAAAAAACATTGAAGTGCCCGTGTAACAGATGAGTTCTCGTCCGAAACCCTGATACTCCGAAAGTGATTGTCCAGTTTGTACATGAGCTGCGTCCAGTTTTCGCCGTGACCCTCTCTACTCTTTTGCACATTCGATGTCGGTGAAATGATGATACCATGCCAAGTTCCAACATTTTCAGAGTTCATTTTGTAGTGATTTTCAATTTCACTGTCATTTAGCTCTCTAAACAAATCGGTAAATGACTGAAAACAGCAAATGAAGTCAGAACGTGTTGGAAATTGATGACGTCGCTTTGAATGATGCATACCGAACACAAAAATAGGCTGGAGTTCAAATAAGTTTAAAAAACGTTGAAATGCCCGGGTAACAGATGAGTTCTCGTCCGAAACCCTGATACTCCGAAAGTGATTGTCCAGTTTGTCCACGAGGTGCGTCCAGTTTTTGCCATGACCCTCTCTACTCTTTTGCACATGCTATGCGGGTGAAATGATGATACCATGCCAAGTT
>NW_025270219.1:0-600 GCF_018294505.1 Triticum aestivum | reverse complement strand
AGCAAATGATGTCAGAACGTGTTGGAAATTGATGACGTCGCTTTGAATGATGCATACTAAACGCAAAAATAGGCTGGATTTCAAATAAGTTTAAAAAACATTGAAGTGCTCGTGTAACAGATGAGTTCTCGTCCGAAACCCTGATACTCCGAAAGAGATTGTCCAGTTTGTACAGGAGGTGCGTCCAGTTTTCGCCGTGACCCTCTCTACTCTTTTGCACATGCTATGCGGGTGAAATGATGATACCATGCCAAGTTCCAACATTTTTAGAGTTCATTTTGTAGTGATTTTCAATTTCATCGTCATTTAGCTCTCTAAACAAATCGGTAAATGACTGAAAAACAGCAAATGATGTCAGAACGTGTTGGAAATTGATGATGTCGCTTTGAATGATGCATACCGAACACAAAAATAGGCTGGAGTTCAAAGAAGTTTAAAAAACATTGAAGTGCCCGGGTAAGAGATGAGTTCACGTCCGAAACCCTGATACTCCAAAAGAGATTGTCCAGTTTGTACACGAGGTGCGTCCAGTTTTCGCCGTGACCCTCTCTACTCTTTTGCACATGCTATGTGGGTGAAATGATGATACCATGCCAAGTT
>NW_025270218.1:0-1412 GCF_018294505.1 Triticum aestivum | reverse complement strand
GTTGTTGCTGTTGTTGTTGTTGTTCCTGTTGTTGTTGTAGCTGCTGCTGTTGCTGTTGTTGCTGCTGCTGTTGTTGTTGTTGTTGTTGCTGTTGTTGTTGTTGTTGTTGTTGTTGTTGTTGTTGTTGTTGTTGTTATTGTTGTGTAGCGACCCGACCCGAATGGATCAAGTCTCTGTGCTTTCGTGTCATCCCTGGATCAGTATGCTGACACACACAGTACTCGAAGGATTTATAACAGAGGTAAATCACATGTATAAAGTAACGTAAAAACTATTACCTCAATCCAAAATATAGCGGAAGCAACAAGGTTGTGGATTCCCATCAACACCAACGGCAAAGTTGAGTATAGGAAATCATAACCCTAACGTACCACTTACTCGTCGTCTGAAAAGTCTGCAACATGAAAAGTTGCAGCCCGAAAACGGGTCAGTACATTGAATGTACTGGCAAATTCACACCATAGAGAGAATAATGAACAATGGCTATCACTATATGCATATTTGGCTGGTGGAAAGCTCTATGGTTACAGTTTTGCATAAAGCCAGTTTTTTTCCTACTGCAAAGGAATAAATTTGTTTAACTATCATGGTGGTTGTTAAACATTGAGAATGGTTGACAGCATTCTCAATCCCAATTAAAAGTACTCATTAAAACCCAACAACATTAATTAGAAGTAACATGTTGAGATTCACTCGATATTCAAGTACTAGATACTCAAGTTGTCCATAACCGGGGACACGGCTAATCATGATTAGTTTGTTACTCTGCAGAGGTTTGCGCACTTTTCCCCACAAGACTCGATCGCCTCCATTTGGTTTCTCGCACTACATGGTGTTTGAGAAGACAGATGACCGAGACATAGTCTTTCAGAAGCGCTAGCACCTTACATGTGGGTAGACCGTACCAACCTACATCCCCTACATCAGCTAGCCTACCCGTAAGAGTTCGCACAACTTAATCAACTACGCCAGAGCCCATAATTGGCTTGTGGCTGCACACGGAAGTTTCCAGTTTGAAATATCTTATGATCCCTTAGAGCCTGGGTGGCGGTCCGAAAAAAAACAGGCAAGTCCTGATAGACATCAGGTGCCTCAATCCACCCAGATGTGTGTTTAGGTTGCCACCTTAGATAAACCATTAATTAACAATCTCACATCTGTCATGGATATTCACTCACCCAATCCACGTCTACTAGCATAGCATAGCATAATAAGCAAACGTAGAAGTAACTCCCAAGGTTTCATAAGTAACAGGTAATAGGTACTACCTCAATTCTACTTCCCAATCCCACAATTTAATTTAGATCCTAAACAATGCAAGTGTTTGAGGGTTTGATCTAATGCAATAAAACTGGGTAGTAGGAAAGATATGATCAAAGTGTGAACTTGCCTGCAATGTTGATGAAGATGAT
>NW_025270217.1:0-1412 GCF_018294505.1 Triticum aestivum | reverse complement strand
TGAGTGTTGATGACCGACACGTAAACGCACGCCAGGGTTCGTTAATCGTGGAAATCACTCCGGGACCCCAAAACAGTGAGTAATAGTATACAAAAAAGGCAAGAATCGGACAAAAATGTAAGTGTTGATGACCGAAACGTAAACGCACCCCGCGGTTAGTTAATTGTTGAAATCACTTCGATACCACAAAACAGTGCGTAATACTCCACGAAATGGGCCAGAATCGGCCAAAACTGCGAGTGTTTGATGAGCGACACATAAATGCACCCTGGTGTTCGTCAATCATGGAAATCACGCCGAGACCCAAAAACAGAGCCAGAATCGGCCAAAACTGTGAGTGTGGATGACCGACACGTAAATGCACCCCGTGGTTCGTTAATCGTGGAAATCACTCCGGGGGCCCAAAAAAGTGAGTAATAGTCCATGATACGGGCCAGAATCAGCCAAAACTATGAGTATTGATGACCGGCACGTAAGCGCGCCTTGGGGTTCAACAACTATGGAAATCACTTCGGGACCTGAAAACAGTGAGTAATAGTCCACAAAACACGTTAGAATTGGCCAAAATTGTGAGGGTTGTTGACCGACACGTAAACACAACCCGGGGTCATTTCGGGACCCCCATAACTAAGTAATAGTCCAAGAAACGGGCCAGAATCGGCCCAAACTGCGATTGTTGATGACCTACACTTAAGCGCACCTTGGGGTTCAACAACCATGGAAATTGCTTTGGGGCCCCAAAATGGTGAGTAATAGTCCACGAAACGGGTCAGAATCGACAAAACCGCGAGTGTTGATAACCAACCCGTAAGCGCACCCAAGGGTTCCTTAATCGTGGAAATCACTCCGGGGCCCCAAAAAAGTGAGCAATAGTCCATGAAACGGGCCAGAATCGGCCAAAACTGTGAGTGTTGATGACCGACACGTAAACGCACGCCAGGGTTCGTTAATCGTGGAAATCACTCCGGGACCCCAAAACAGTGAGTAATCGTATACAAAAAAGGAAAGAATCGGACAAAAATGTAAGTGTTGATGACCGAAACGTAAACGCACCCCGCGGTTAGTTAATTGTTGAAATCACTTCGATACCACAAAACAGTGCGTAATACTCCACGAAATGGGCCAGAATCGGCCAAAACTGCGAGTGTTTGATGAGCGACACATAAATGCACCCCGGTGTTCGTCAATCCTGGAAATCACGCCGAGACCCAAAAATAGAGTAATAGTCCAAGAAACGGGCCAGAATCGGCCAAAACTGTGAGTGTGGATGACCGACACGTAAATGCACCCCGTGGTTCGTTAATCGTGGAAATCACTCCGGGGGCCCAAAAAAGTGAGTAATAGTCCATGATACGGGCCAGAATCAGCCAAAACTATGAGTATTGATGACCGGCACGTAAGCGCGCCTTGGG
>NW_025270216.1:0-1412 GCF_018294505.1 Triticum aestivum | reverse complement strand
ACATCATTTGCTATTTTTTAGTCATTTACCGATTTGTTTAGAGAGCTAAATGACCGTGAAATTGAAAATCACTACAAAATGAACTCTGAAAATGTCGAAACTTGGCATGGTATCATCATTTCACCCACATAGCATGTGCAAAAGAGTAGAGAGGGTTACGGCAAAAACTGGACGCACTTCGTGTACAAACTGGACAATCTCTTTCGGAGTATCAGGGTTTCGGACGAGAACTCATCTATTACACTGGCACTTCATTTTTTTAAACTTATTACAACTGCAGATTTTTTTGCGTTCCGTACGCACCTTTAAGCGACGTCATCAATTTTCAACACTTTCTGACATCATTTGCTACTTTTCAGTCATTTACCGATTTGTTTAGAGAGCTAAATGACCGTGAAATTGCAAATCACTACAAAATGAACTCTGAAAATGTCGAAACTTGGCATGGTATCATCATTTCACCCACATAGCATGTGCAAAAAAGTAGAGAGGGTTACGGCAAAAACTGGACGCACTTCGTGTACAGACTGGACAATCTCTTTCGAAGTATCAGGGTTTCTGACGAGAACTCATCTGTTACATGGGCACTTCATTTTTTAAACTTATTACAACTCCAGACTTTTTTGCGTTCCGTACACACCATTTAAAGCGATGTCATCAATTTTCAAAACTTTCTAACATCATTTGCTATTTTTTAGTCATTTACCGATTTGTTTAGAGAGCTAAATGACCGTGAAATTGAAAATCTTTACAAAATGAACTCTGAAAATGTTGAAACTTGGCATGGTATCATCATTTCACCCACATAGCATGTGCAAAAGAGTAGAGAGGGTTACGGCAAAAACTGGACGCACTTCGTGTACAAACTGGACAATCTCTTTCGGAGTATCAGGGTTTCGGACGAGAACTAATCTGTTACACTGGCACTTCATTTTTTTAAACTTATTACAACTCCAGATTTTTTTTGCGTTCCCTACACACCATTCAAAGCGACGTCATCAATTTTCAAAACTTTCTGACATCATTTGCTCTTTTTTAGTCATTTACCGATTTGTTTAGAGAGCTAAATGACCGTGAAATTGAAAATCACTACAAAATGAACTCTGAAAATGTCGAAACTTGGCATGGTATCATCATTTCACCCACATAGCATGTGCGAAAGAGTAGAGAGGGTTACGGCAAAAACTGGACGCACTTCGTGTACAAACTGGACAATCTCTTTCGGAGTATCAGGGTTTCGGACGAGAACTCATCTGTTACATGGGCACTTCATTTTTTTAAACTCATTACAACTCCAGACTTTTTTCGCGTTCCGTACGCACCATTCAAAGCGACAACATCAATTTTCAACACTTTCTGACATCATTTGCTATTTTTCAGTCATTTACCGATTTGTTTAGAGAGCTAAATGA
>NW_025270215.1:0-1412 GCF_018294505.1 Triticum aestivum | reverse complement strand
GATTTACCGCTATCATTTTGGGGATACGCTCTAGAGACAGCTACATTCACTTTAAATAGGGCACCGTCTAAATCCGTTGAGACGACACCGTATGAATTATGGTTTGGAAAGAAACCTAAGCTGTCGTTTCTAAAAGTTTGGGGATGCGATGCTTATGTCAAGAAACTTCAACCTGAAAAGCTCGAACCCAAGTCGGAAAAATGCATCTTCATAGGATACCCTAAGGAAACTGTCGGGTATACCTTCTACTTAAGATCCGAAGGCAAGATCTTTGTTGCCAAGAACGGATGCTTTCTGGAAAAAGAGTTTCTCTCGAAAGAAGTAAGTGGGAGGAAAGTAGAACTCGATGAAGTACTGCCTCTTGAGCGGGAAAGTGGCGCAGCGCAGGAAACCGTTCCTGTGATGCCCACTCCAACTGAAGAGGAAAACAATGATGATGATCAAGGTACTTCGGATCAAGTTACTGCTGAACTTCGTAGGTCTACAAGGACACGTTCCGCACCAGAGTGGTACGGCAACCCTGTCCTGGAAATCATGTTGTTAGACAACGGTGAACCTTCGAACTATGAAGAAGCGATGGCGGGCCCAGATTCCAACAAATGGCTTAAAGCCATGAAATCCGAGATAGAATCCATGTACGAAAACAAAGTATGGACTTTGACAGACTTGCCCGATGATCGGCGAGCGATAGAAAACAAATGGATCTTTAAGAAGAAGACGGACGCGGATGGTAATGTCACCATCTATAAAGCTCGACTTGTCGCTAAGGGTTATCGACAAGTTCAAGGGATTGACTACGACGAGACATTCTCTCCCGTAGCGAAGCTAAAGTCCGTCCGAATCATGTTAGCAATTGCCACATACTATGATTATGAGATATGGCAGATGGACGTCAAAACGGCATTCCTTAACGGGCATCTTAAGGAAGAGTTGTATATGATGCAGCCGGAAGGTTTTGTCGATCCTAAGAACGCTAACAAAGTGTGCAAGCTCCAGCGATCCATTTATGGACTGGTGCAAGCATCTCGGAGTTGGAACATTCGCTTTGATGAGATGATCAAAGCGTTTGGGTTTATGCAGACTTATGGAGAAGCCTGCGTTTACAAGAAAGTGAGTGGGAGCTCTGTAGCATTTCTCATATTATATGTAGATGACATACTCTTGATGGGAAATAATATAGAATTTCTGGACAGCATTAAGGCCTACTTGAATAAGTGTTTTTCAATGAAGGACCTTGGAGAAGCTGCTTATATATTAGGCATCAAGATCTATAGAGATAGATCGAGACGCCTCATAGGTCTTTCACAAAGCACATACCTTGACAAGGTTTTGAAGAAATTCAAAATGGATCAGTCCAAGAAGGGGTTCTTGCCTATGTTACAAGGTGTGAGACTGAGCTCGGCTCAGTCACC
>NW_025270214.1:0-1412 GCF_018294505.1 Triticum aestivum | reverse complement strand
AAAAAAAAAACTAACTACACGCACTCACACGCCGTTGTCAAGATTAGTGCTGACAGATCATACCTATGCATCATCTTCCCAAACACTGGTACAAACCAATAAACCAAATCAGATCCTCAATCTGGAACGCGGAGGAGATCACAGTCGCTGCGAGGGAAATAGGGCTCCGAATCTCAAAAAGATCGTTTCATCTGGCCTGGTGCGCTGGCTGGGCTCCCTTCTGGCCTCCTTGAGTGTACCTTCCTTTCTAGACATGCAATTTTTAATTAACAGAAAATGACTTTTTTTAGTGTAACAGAAAATGGCATTGCAACGTACTCATAATAACAAAGAGTGAAGGGGATCAAGGTCTCGCTCGTTTTCCCTAACCTAGCTGCCGCCACGTGAAGGAGACAAGGGAAGCAATCCTCTACCTCCGATCTACACCGGCCAGGGCTGGTCCCCTCTCCCTCCGACTACTGCTCGGTGGCAGGAGGGAAGGGGACCCTGTTCCTCCTCTTTGTAGTTAGGGTTTAGTGTTGTAGGTAATGGTGCACCATTGGGTTTGGGGAAGCGGTGCTGGACCAAATAAATCTGCCTCAACTCTACTCTCACACCGACGGTGTCCTTCATGGCGGCGTCTTGGAGTTCATGGCATCGTGTGTTTGTTGATCCTTCAAATCGGCAGCGTTAGTGTTCATGGATAGTGTCTGCGAGGCGGCGGCGGTGACCCCTTCAGGTGTGTCTCTCTTTCTGCCCTGTCCCCATTGATGTGGCGTTGTCTCCGACGTCATGGTTGAGCAGGAAGGTTTTGTCATCCGGGAGTACGCGCAGGAAGTTGTCTATGCAGGTGATAGCTGGTAGAAGGTGCATCCTGTGATGGGTTCATGTTTGGAAGCTGACAGTTCTTATCTCCTTCTCCGATGTCGTAGTCGTGCGGGGGTGTTAGTTGTCGAGTTCGATGGCATTTCCAAGGACATCTTGCCTCGGTATGATTCTTTCAATGACAATGTTTTTGCTTCCGGCAAACTGCTTTGGAGGTCACTAAAGCTGCGGCTCAGCGATGGAGCCGTGTGGAACTCGGCTGAAGGGGTGATCTATATCCTTTTCCTTGGCAGGGAGGAACAGACACTGGTTTTTGCGTAGGATTATCCTATATTTTCACTCCTTTGTTTACGTGGCCTGTAACTAAATCTTTATTTTATTAATAAGACTCTCGTTAATATGGAAAAAAGCACACCCATAGTAGATATGTACGCCTATATTTTTTTGTTGGTTTTTTATCTTTATATATAATCTTGGGTTTTGGCTAGGGTTTCTCCTGCCTCTCGCTGGTGCTGCCGTTAGTCTATCTCACCTCCTGTGGTTTTAGGAACATGAAGGCATGGTGGATCACGTCCCCTACCGGCACGGGGGTGGGGGCTTCATTTTTT
>NW_025270213.1:0-1412 GCF_018294505.1 Triticum aestivum | reverse complement strand
GCGGACGCGGCTATTCGAATAGATCATGTTAACCCTGCAGGGGTGTACTTCTTCATACATGTTTCCACCACTTAGCGTCTGCACACGACATGTGCTCGGCAGACTTCAAGCGAAAGCCGACGTGGGTGTAGACCACGACCTACCTAAACACTTAAGCCTCTAGTCCAGGTTTATCGCCTATTCAGGTTCCATCCGCAGGGAGTCCGGCCGAGGTTTCCCATACGGCCCCGAACGATGTGAACAGGGTTCCCGAGATACCTAACGGGTATTCGGTACACCCGGCCACGTACCTACCGCATCACAGCCCACCCCTACGGTCAGCGCTGTCCACGGCCTCCAGTAGGCTACAAACACCAGAAACTACTTGCAACTCCTGGACAGAGAGCTAGGGTGAATAAGAAGTCGAGCGGGGTCATATTTCAGGGCCCAATGCATGGTAGCAGCTGTATCTTAAATCACATATACAGATCTCAGTGCTTAAGGTCGGCTTCAATAAAACAACCCACCATGTACTCCTACATGGCCTCTCATCGATACCTTTACCAAATCGTGTTCACCACACCACTCTCATTACCGACATTAACATTTCACTCTAGCCCATCACCCAGATGAACCAGACCTGACACGACTCTAAGCATAGCAGGCATAGCAAGGTAGGAACAACACATACACATGGCTCAATCAACTCCTACACATGCTAGTGGGTTTCATCTAGTTACTGTGGCAATGACAGGTCATGCAGAGGAAATGGGTTCAACTACCGTAGCACACAGCAGTTTGAAACGCGTTGTCTTAATGCAGTAAAAGAGAGCAGGAGCGAGAACATGGGATTGTATCGATATGATCAAATGGTTGGTTGCTTGCCTGATGGTTCGATGCACTGATACGGTTCTTCGTTAGGGTAATCACGGTACTCTTCGGAGGCAGAACCTGTCGCAAAGGACATCGATATACAAGCATCACCAAACAATGTGCAATAATATGATGCATGCATGAAACATGGCAATATGAGTGTGTTGGGCTAATGCAACTAAAACCAGAAGGGTTTGAACAAATTTGAATCATAGATTCAAATTTCAAACTCAAACATGGCCTTTTAAAGTGCTTTTCCTTGTTCTGCTTAAAACATCAATTTAACTTGTTTGATCATGCATGAAAATAGTACAGATGGATAGATTGGATTTTTCTGATCATTTTTCATATATAATTTGTCCAATTTGGAGTTACAGAATAAAAGTTATGAATTTTTGAAGTTTAAATAATATTCTGGAATTTCCTGATTTAAATTAAATCCAGAAATTATAATTATTGCGCCAGCATGACGTCAGCATGACGTCAGTGGTCAACTGCGGCTGGCTGAAGTCAAACCTGACGTGTGGGGCCCACACGTCAGTGATAGGGGGGTTAAACAG
>NW_025270212.1:0-1412 GCF_018294505.1 Triticum aestivum | reverse complement strand
GATTTCCACGATTAACGAACCCCGGCGTGCGTTTACGTGTCGGTCATCAACACTCACAGTTTTGGCCGATTCTGGCCCGTTTCGTGGACTATTGCTCACTTTTTTGGGGCCCCGGAGTGATTTCCACGATTAAGGAACCCTTGGGTGCGCTTACGGGTTGGTTATCAACACTCGCGGTTTTTGTCGATTCTGACCCGTTTCGTGGACTGTTACTCACTGTTTTGGGGCCCCAAAGCGATTTCCATGGTTGTTGAACCCCAAGGTGCGCTTAAGTGTAAGTCATCAACAATCGCAGTTTGGGCCGATTCTGGCCCGTTTCTTGGACTATTACTTAGTTATGGGGTCCCGAAATGACCCCGGGTTGTGTTTACGTGTCAGTCAGCAACACTCACAATTTTGGCCAATTCTAACATGTTTTGTGGACTATTACTCACTGTTTTCAGGTCCCGAAGTGATTTCCATAGTTGTTGAACCCCGAGGCCCGATTACGTGTCGGTCATCAATACTCATAGTTTTGGCTGATTCTGGCCCGTATCATGGACTATTACTCACTTTTTTGGGCCCCCGGAGTGATTTCCACGATTAACAAACCACGGGGTGCATTTACGTGTCGGTCATCAACACTCACAGTTTTGGCCAATTCTGGCCCGTTTCTTGGACTATTACTCTGTTTTTGGGTCTCGGCGTGATTTCCATGTTTGACGAACACCGGGGTGCATTTATGTGTCGCTCATCAACACTCGCAGTTTTGGCCGATTCTGGCCCGTTTCGTGGAGTATTACGCACTGTTTTGGGGTATCAAAGTGATTTCAACGATTAACAAACCGCGGGGTGCGTTTACGTTTCGGTCATCAACACTTACACTTTTGTCCGATTCTTGCCTTTTTTGTATACTATTACTCACTGTTTTGGGGTCCCGGAGTGATTTCCACGATTAACAAACCCCGGCGTGCGTTTACGTGTCGGTCATCAACACTCACAGTTTTGGCCGATTCTGGCCTGTTTCGTGGACTATTGCTCACTTTTTTGGGGCCCCGGAGTGATTTCCACGATTAAGGAACCCTTGGGTGCGCTTACGGGTTGGTTATCAACACTCGCGGTTTTTGTCGATTCTGACCCGTTTCGTGGACTGTTACTCACCGTTTTGGGGCCCCAAAGCGATTTCCATGGTTGTTGAACCCCAAGGTGCGCTTAAGTGTAAGTCATCAACAATCGCAGTTTGGGCCGATTCTGGCCCGTTTCTTGGACTATTACTTAGTTATGGGGTCCCGAAATGACCCTGGGTTGTGTTTACGTGTCGGTCAGCAACACTCACAATTTTGGCCAATTCTAACGTGTTTTGTGGACTATTACTCACTGTTTTCAGGTCCCGAAGTGATTTCCATAGTTGTTGAACCCCAAGGCCCGATTAC
>NW_025270211.1:0-1412 GCF_018294505.1 Triticum aestivum | reverse complement strand
GGAAAAAAGTGCCCGACGGCCGTCGTGGACGGAAGTTGACGCGCGCCATGGAAAACTGGGCAAAACCACGTACGTGGCACACGCCGCGTACACGGACCCTTACACGGAGCCGTGAACGGGCTGTACGTGGACACGGGAAAAAAGTGCCCGACGGCCGTCGTGGACGGAAGTTGACGCGCGCCATGGAAAACTGGGCAAAACCACGTACGTGGCACACGCCGCGTATACGGACCCTTACACGGACCCGTGAACGGGCTGTACGTGGACACGGGAAAAAAGTGCCCGACGGCCGTCGTGAACGGAAGTTGACGCGCGCCATGGAAAACTGGGCAAAACCATGTACGTGGCACACGCCGCATACACGGACCCGTACACGGACCCGAGAACGGGTATGAGAGGTCCGGGAAAAAATGGCCCATACACCATGCGAACCGGCTCAAAACCAGCTAATGATGGTCAACAAACGGTGCCATGGCAGCGAAAACATGTCTCATGGCAAAAAAGCGCTGCCACGGCAGCGTTTCAAAACAGTGTACCCCTCCTTCACAAACTAAGGGCAGGGGTCCCAATGGGGGCTAAAACCCTCGGGTATAATAGGGAGGAGGGGTCCTTCCTGGTGGGCGTACGGAACACGGGTGATTTTTCTTAGGGAAAACACCCGTGTTCACGTACGCCCATCCTTTCCCAACGTTGCCTCGGATGTCCCGTCGTTATGCCATCACGAAGGTGTTGGCCCGGTCCTGTGTACGTCTCGTGAGAAATTCTGACCCAACAGCCGAAGGTAGCTCGGGAAACAGGAAAGTACCCCGTTGCGTACACGATCCGACCGACGGTAAACAGTCGCAACGATGTCCCTCCAATGTCGCCTCCGGAAAAACGTTGCCCCTCGGTGGCAACGTCATCGCTGTCCCGGTCCCCTGTACGTCTCAAGTGAAATTCTGACCCAACAGCCGAATGCGGCTCGAGAAACAGGAAAGTAGCCCGTTTCGTGCACGATAAGACCGTCCGACAACGTTGCACCGATGTCCCGATAAAGTTGCCTTTGGAAAATCATTGCATCCGTAGCTTTATTGCTGCTGGTGTGACACGCGTGATTTGGCCTTGCAGGACGCCTTCGTGCAAGTGATCCTCCCGTGCTATGCATGGGCGGAGGCTTGGTTGGTTTGACCGCTTGTTGGCTACTAAGCGCATGAGTAGCTTTGGACCCGTGTCTGCCGGTAGATCCCCCGTTGTACTGCGGCCGACTACCGGCGCCGTGTCCCGTCCCTCGTGTGGCTTCGAATCGCTGGATTAATAGTGCTTGCGTGCTAGTACCCGACCTACGGGAAGTGGTGCTTCGGATAATTGTTGCCTCGCGGCGGACGCCCATTGGGTGTGCCGCTGCGGCCAAATAGCGCTTGCGGCGTTGCCTC
>NW_025270210.1:0-1413 GCF_018294505.1 Triticum aestivum | reverse complement strand
GGCCTCTCACAAATCTGGAAGTGTTGAGGCGGTTGCAAACGCCCAGCACGCGTCTTCGGGGTGTGCCCCCCCCCCCTCACGGACGTCGCCGCCGCCGGCACCTGGAGGGGGGAAACGGACGCGTCGGGTCTACACGGAGTGGATGTAGCTGTGGGTTTGGCCCGGATGTTGCTCCAAAGTGTTCCTCTGGGCCGACCTAACACAACCGGGTGGAGAGGTCCACTGGTCAAAGCCCGTCCGTGCAAAGTCAAAGGACTAGATCCCGTGGTCAAACGCTACAGGGTTAGCCGGGACGGGGGCCCTGGGGGGTAGCAATGCCACCGGAGCGTCGTACCGGGCCCTCATACATGCGGGGTGGTGTTGTGGCATGTCCGAAGAGGCGGCACGCCTCTCCGGGTTGTGGCCCCCCTCACGGATGGCAATGAAACGGTAGTAGACGTTCTGCGGTAACGATGCAGCGTGAATATTATTAAATACTTGGAGCGCGATAAAATCATGAGTTTTTTACACAACGTGGGCACATGTGCTATAGGACTGATGGTAATTTTTCATAATTTTTTGTGATGGAGAAGTATCTGAACACTTCCCTCTACGCGGATTGCTCTTCGCACGTCTATGACTGTGGCCCGCGGCCTCCGGGGGCTAGCATACCGTCAAATCTTGCGTAGGCGGCCTCTCACAAATCTGGAAGTGTTGAGGCGGTTGCAAACGCCCAGCACGCGTCTCCGGGGTGTGCCCCCCCCCCTCACGGACGCCGCCGCCGCCGGCACCTTGAGGGGGGAAACGGACGCGTCGGGTCTACACGGAGTGGATGTAGCTGTGGGTTTGGCCCGGATGTTGCTCCAAAGTGTTCCTCTGGGCCGACCTAACACAACCGGGTGGAGAGGTCCACTAGTCAAAGCCCGTCCGTGCAAAGTCAAAGGGCTAGATCCCGTGGTCAAACGCTACAGGGTTAGCCGGGACGGGGGCCCTGGGGGTAGCAATGCCACCGGAGCGTCGTACCGGGCCCTCATACATGCGGGGTGGTGTTGTGGCATGTCCGAAGAGGCCGCACGCGTCTTCGGGTTGTGGCCCCCCTCACGGACGGCAATGAAACGGTAGTAGACGTTCTGCGGTAACGATGCAGCGTGAATATTATTAAATACTTGGAGCGCAATAAAATCATGAGTTTTTTACACAACGTGGGCACATGTGCTATAGGACTGATGGTAAATTTTCATAATTTTTTGTGATGGAGAAGTATCTGAACACTTCCCTCTACGCGGATTGCTCTTCGCACGTCTACGACTGTGGCCGGCGGCCTCCGGGGGCTAGCATACCGTCAAATCTTGCGTAGGCGGCCTCTCACAAATCTGGAAGTGTTGAGGCGGTTGCAAACGCCCAGCACGCGTCTCCGGGGTGTGCCCCCCCCCC
>NW_025270209.1:0-1413 GCF_018294505.1 Triticum aestivum | reverse complement strand
AAGAAGAAGAAGAAGAAGAAGAAGAAGAAGAAGAAGAATAAGATGAAGAAGGAGAAGGAGAAGAAGCAGAAGGAGAAGGAGAAGGAGGAGAAGGAGAAGAAGAAGGAGAAGAGGAGAAGAAGAAGGAGAAGAAGGAGAAGAAGGAGAAGGAGAAGAAGGAGAAGGAGAAGAAGAAGGTGTCAGGACCCCGACTCAATGCCACATCGATCTAGCATGTAACACCTCATATCACTTTGCGGCCTCACCCCGGGCTGACATGGCTAGTCGTAAACCCAAAGTGGCACAGACTTACAGGGACAGGCATCCATGACCCAGCATCGAACGTGTCGGTCATCAGCGAGTGAATCCAGGCTGTAGCACTGGGCTAGCAGGACTCCGGTGAACCGGGCTGTAGCGGGCTAACAGGACTCCGGTATTCATCGCGTGACATTTCCCCAAAGGGACAGACACAGGAACGAAGAAGGACACATGCCGGCCAGCCTAAGTGTTCCGGAGCAGTAGCAAGCTACCATGGCTCAGTGGAAACACTAGGAGACATTTCCCGGTAAGAGAGGCTACTAAAGATAAGCAACTAGATGGTCAGATTCCACACATACCAAGCATTTCAATAACATACACACAATATGCTCGATATGTGCAAATACAACATGGCATCACAACATGACTCTACGACTCAAGTAATTTATTCATTAGGCTCCGAGGAGCGAGATATTACAAACATGGGTCTCATGACCCAACAATCAGAGCATACAAGTCAAAGCACATGCGGAAGCTATCATGTCTGAGTACAGACATCTATAAATGAAAAAGGCTGAGAAGCCTGACTATCTATCAGATCCTGCCGAGGGCACAAGATCGTAGCTGAGGTATCAAGCTAAACGTCGAAGTCCACGCGGAACTACTAGCGAGACCGAAGTCTCTCTGCAAAAACATAAAATAGGCAAACGTGAGTACAAATGTACCCAGCAAGACTTACATCAGAGCTAACTACATATGCATCATTATCAACAAAGGGGATGGTGGGGTTTAACTGCAGCAAGCCAGCTTTGACTCGGTGGCTATCCTGAACTACGACTGCAATGTAACTCTTTTGAGGTGGCGCACACGAGTCCACATATTCACCATATCAATACACCACTATGGATCCGCTCTCGTCTCCCTACGAGAACGCCGTCCATAGCACTCACGCTTATCTTGCATATTTTAGAGTATCCACTTTCACTTGTCTATGAACTGATATAAGCAACCCAGAAGTCCTTTTCCGCGGACACGGCTATTCGAATAGATCATATTAACCCTGCAGGGGTGTACTTCTTCACACACGCTCTCACCACTTACCGCCGTTTACACGACATGTACTCGGCAACCTTCAAGCGGAAGCCCAACGTGGGTGTCGGCCACGGCCTGCCTAAA
>NW_025270208.1:0-1413 GCF_018294505.1 Triticum aestivum | reverse complement strand
CGAAAACAGCCCGCTTTAGGACAAGCACTGACAAGCAAATTAGAGACCTCTGAACGGCGTTTCCGAACCGGACTGTTCGGTAAACCGGCGGAGGTAACTACCTGGCCGCTGTGCCGAGTTGTGCGGCGAGCTTCATGCTGTTGGGTCTTCATAAGAAATTTGGGATCCAAGCAAGCAAGAGGATGAGAAAATTTAATTTTCCGGTTTGCCTGATGGATTTTTAGTGAAGGCAAAGGATTTGAATCAGAGGAGAGAATAGTTACCTCTACAACATCAGCATTACTGGCTTCGGCATCATCCTGACAAATATCATCATCAATAAGGCATGTGAAAAGTAAGCCAAGTGAATCAAGTTCTACCTCAAGGTCCGGGTTACCCACATCGTCATCAGCAGCCGGATCAGAAGATGCAGTGGTTTTCCTCTTATGAGCAGGCCTCTTAACGACTTTGGTCTTTGGTCGGATTGGTCTTTCCGGTTTGTCTGGTTTCTTGGGTTTCTCCTGAGGAAGCTTCTTGCTCCAAAACGGATCATCACCCTGATTAAGTAGCAACTGATATTAAAGAATATACAAAAATGGCAGTAATATATTTAATGGAAGGTACGGTCAAAATCTTACATATGGTGGTTTGTTGGTAGCATAGAAGGGAAGCAGGCCGGTTCGAGCACAGAGGTGTTCCGGTTCGTTCAACATTTT
Source organism: Triticum aestivum (assembly GCF_018294505.1). Classification (NCBI taxonomy): domain Eukaryota; kingdom Viridiplantae; phylum Streptophyta; class Magnoliopsida; order Poales; family Poaceae; genus Triticum; species Triticum aestivum. The sequence goes on along the minus strand of NW_025270208.1, from coordinate 718 downwards.
CTTCACAGCTTCTATGACCTCGTCATCTGTGAGCTGGATGTTAACATGTCGGAGTGGGTCATTGACACTACCAGTGTACTCGCACATCAAACCGGAGCGCTAGCCGAGGGGCAGTATGCTCCATGATATCCAACAGCGTGCGAGATCAACTCCTGTTAAACCGTTGGCCATGAAGGCTCTGAGCTGGGAGAGTTGAGGAGCATATTTACTTCTTTCCTTGGCAGTCAACCTTTGCGGAAAAGGGTGTGTATTGCTAAGCCGCTCCGGACGAAAGCCAGGCAAAGGATTTTCATTAGCAGGGGAGGTGTCTTTGCAATAGAACCATGTTTGATTCCACTCCTTGAGGTGACTGTGTAGTTTGGCGTGAGGGTAAGTGACCTCTTTTCTTTTCTGAATCGCCACACCACCCAATACCGTGTTGGAGCCATCAGTAAATTCTGTGCGGCGGTTTAGATGGAAGCAGTCTCTAAACAACTCAGTTGTGGGTTCCTCTTGAAAGTATACCTCACAGAGCACTTGGAAGTGACATATATTGGTAACAGAGTTGGGGCCAGTGTCTTGCGGACGGAGTTGAAAATTGGCTAAGACATCTTGATAGAATTTTGAACCGGGCGGGTTAAAACCCTGAGCTAAGTGATCTGCAAAAACTACAACCTCTCCTTCTTGAGGTGTGGGTGGACATTCTTTGCCAGGGACCCTCCAGTGGATAGTGTCTTTG
>NW_025270207.1:0-1413 GCF_018294505.1 Triticum aestivum | reverse complement strand
ACAAACTCTTTCAAAGTATTAGGATTTCATACGGAAACTCGTCTGTTACAAAGGGATTTCATTTTTTAAAACTTATTTGAACTCCTGACTTTTTGTGTGTTCAAAATGCACCATTCAAACCCACATCATCATTTTTCAATCCTTTCTGAATTCATTTGTTATTTTTCATGCATTTACTAATTATTTTGAGCTATAAGACCCTAAAATTGAAAAGCATTTCAAATGAACTCTGAAAAGGTTGAAAGTTGGCATGGTATCATCATTTCATCCACATAGCATGTGCAAGAAAGTTGAGAGGGTTACGGTAAAAACTGGATGCACTTCGTGTACAAAACGGACAATCTCTTCCAAAGTATCAGGATTTCATACGGAAACTCGTCTGTTACAAAGGGATTTCATTTTTAAAACTTATTTGAACTCCTGACTTTTTGTGTGTTCAAAATGCACCATTCAAAGCCACATCATCATTTTTCAATCCTTTTAGACTTTATTTGTTATTTTTCATGCATTTACTAATTATTTTGAGCTAGAAGACCCTAAAATTGAAAAGCATTTCAAATGAACTCTGAAAAGGTTGAAACTTGGCATGGTATCATCATTTCATCCACACAGCATGTGCAAGAAAGTTGTGAGGGTTACGGCAAAAACTGGATGCACTTCGTGTACAAAACGGACAATCTCTTTCAAAGTATCATGATTTCATACGGAAACTCGTCTGTTACAAAGGCATTTCATTCTTTAAAACCTATTTGAACTACAGACTTTTTGTGTGTTCAAAATGCACCATTCAAAGCCACATCATCATTTTTCAATCCTTTCTCACTTCATTTGTTATTTTTCATGCATTTACTAATTATTTTGAGCTATAAGACCCTAAAATTGAAAAGCATTTCAAATGAAGTCTGAAAAGGTTGAAAGTTGGCATGGTATCATCATTTCATCCACATAGCATGTGCAAGAAAGTTGAGAGGGTTACGGCAAAAACTTGATGCACTTCGTGTACAAAACGGACAAACTCTTTCAAAGTATCAGGATTTCATACGGAAACTCGTCTGTTACAAAGGGATTTCGTTTTTTAAACTTATTTGAACTCCTGACTTTTTGTTTGTTCAAAATGCACCATTCAAAGCCATATCATCATTTTTCAATCCTTTTTGACTTCATTTGTTATTTGTTATGCATTTACTAATTATTTTGAGCTATAAGACCCTAAAATTGAAAAGCATTTCAAATGAACTCTGAAAAGGTTGAAAGTTGGCATGGTATCATCATTTCATCCACATAGCATGTGCAAGAAAGTTGAGAGGGTTACGGCAAAAACTGGATGCACTTCGTGTATAAAACGGACAATCTCTTTCAAAGTATCAGGATTTCATACGGAAACTCGTCTGTTACAAAGGGATTTCATTTTTT
>NW_025270206.1:0-1413 GCF_018294505.1 Triticum aestivum | reverse complement strand
AGTACGTGCCTCGGACGGCAGTGAAGTCTCAAGCACTTGTTGATTTCATCAATGACTGGACGGAGTTACAAGCACCAGAGGAGAAGCCGGATCACACATATTGGACTATTCATTTTGACGGATCCAGGCAATTGGAAGGCTCGGGGGCTGGAGTCGTATTAACTTCCCCACGAGGTGATAAGTTTTGTTATGTTCTCCGCTTAATGTTCCCTTGTACTAATAATGCAGCTGAGTACGAAGCCTTGCTCCATGGTCTCCGGATGGCTAAAGAGATGAATTTAAGCCGGGTTAAGTGCTTTGGTGACTCGGACCTAGTGGCTCAACAGGTGTCTGGCACTTGGGATTCTAAGGACCCGCTCATGGCTGCATATCGTCGGGAAGTGGATAATATTGCAGGTTGTTTCAAGGGTTATCAAGTGGATCATGTGGACCGTCGGAAGAATGAAGCGGCGGATGCTTTAAGCCGGTTGGGCTCCCAGCGTAAACCGGTCCCGCCTAACGTCTTTTTGGACGTGTTGCACAACCCGTCAGTCAAGCTCCCAGGTGAGGCGGATTTGGCTATTCCTGATCCGGAGGCTCAATTGGTGGCAGCCCTGCATGTTATTCCGGATTGGACAGTTCCTTATCTTGCGTACATGAACCGGGGGGAGTTACCAGAGGATGAGATTCTAGCCAGGCAGATAGTCCGGCGATCCAAGTCTATGACGATTGTCAATGGTGAATTACATCATTGCAGTGTATCAGGGGCGTTTCAACGTTGTGTTTCTCCTGAGGAAGGCTGTGAAATCTTAAGAGAAATCCATGAAGGGGATTGTGGGCACCACGCCGGTTCAAAGTCTCTGGTGGCAAAGGCGTTTCGTCTCGGGTTCTACTGGTTGACAGCGCATGCTGACGCGGAGGACTTGGTTAAACGGTGTGATGGATGTCAAAAATTTTCAAGGCGTGCTCATGTGTCGGCTCAAGAATTGAGGATGATCCCAATAACATGGCCGTTTGCAACTTGGGGGCTGGATATGGTTGGACCTTTTAAAAGATCCAAGGATAAGAAAACCCACCTTTTGGTGGCAGTTGACAAATTTACCAAGTGGGTTGAAGCGGAGCCTGTCAGCAAGTGTGATGCAGCAACAGCGGTGCAGTTCATCAAGAAGGTGATTTTCCGGTTTGGTTTTCCACACAGTATCATTACTGACAATGGTACCAATTTATCCAAGGGCGCTATGAAGGAGTTCTGTGAACGTGAGCACATCCGACTTGACGTGTCGTCAGTGGCACACCCCCAGTCCAATGGACAGGCAGAACGAGCTAATCAGGAAATCTTGCGAGGCATCAAACCCCGGCTTATGGTCCCATTGCAAAGAACACCAGGATGTTGGGTTGAAGAGCTACCATCTGTGTTATGGAGTATCAATACTA
>NW_025270205.1:0-1413 GCF_018294505.1 Triticum aestivum | reverse complement strand
TGCACGGACGGGCTTTGACCAGTGGACCTCTCCACCCGGTTGTGTTAGGTCGGCCCAGAGGAACACTTTGGAGCAACTTCCGGGCCAAACCCACAGCTACATCCACTCCGTGTAGACCCGACGCGTCCGTTTCCCCCCTCCAGGTGCCGGCGGCGGCGGCGTCCGTGAGGGGGGGGCACACCCCGGAGACGCGTGATGGGCGTTTGCAACCGCCTCAACACTTCCAGATTTGTGAGAGGCCGCCTATGCAAGATTTGACGGTATGCTAGCCCCCGGAGGCCGCCGGCCACAGTCGTAGACGTGCGAAGAGCAATCCGCGTAGAGGGAAGTGTTCAGATACTTCTCCATCACAAAAAAATATGAAAAATTACCACCAGTCCTATAGCACATGTGCCCACGTTGTGTAAAAAACTCATGATTTTATCCCGCTCCAAGTATTTAATAATATTCACGCTGCATCGTTACCGCAGAACGTCTACTACCGTTTCATTGCCGTCCGTGAGGGGGGCCACAACCCGGAGACGCGTGCCGCCTCTTCGGACATGCCACAACACCACCCTGCATGTATGAGGGCCCGGTACGACGCTCCGGTGGCATTGCTACCCCCCAGGGCCCCCGTCCCGGTTAACCCCGTAGCGTTTGACCACGGGATCTAGCCCTTTGACTTTGCACGGACGGGCTTTGACCAGTGGACCTCTCCACCCGGTTGTGTTAGGTCGGCCCAGAGGAACACTTTGGAGCAACATCCGGGCCAAACCCACAGCTACATCCACTCTGTGTAGACCCGACGCGTCCGTTTCCCCCCTCCAGGTGCCGGCGGCGGTGGCGTCCGTGAGGGGGGGGGGCACACCCCGGAGACGCGTGCTGGGCGTTTGTAACCGCCTCAACACTTCTAGATTTGTGAGAGGCCGCCTACGCAAGATTTGACGGTATGCTAGCCCCCGGAGGCCGCCGGCCACAGTCGTAGACGTGCGAAGAGCAATCCGCGTAGAGGGAAGTGTTCAGATACTTCTCCATCACAAAAAATTATGAAAAATTACCATCAGTCCTATAGCACATGTGCCCATGTTGTGTAAAAAACTCATGATTTTATCGCGCTCCAAGTATTTAATAATATTCACGCTCCATCGTTACCGCAGAACGTCTACTACCGATTCATTGCCGTCCGTGAGGGGGGCCACAACCCGGAGACGCGTGCCGCCTCTTCGGACATGCCACAACACCACCCCGCATGTATGAGGGCCCGGTACGACGCTCTGGTGGCATTGCTACCCCCCAGGGCCCCCGTCCCGGCTAACCCTGTAGCGTTTGACCACGTGATCTAGCCCTTTGACTTTGCACGGACGGGCTTTGACCAGTGGACCTCTCCACCCGGTTGTGTTAGGTCGGCCCAGAGGAACACTTTGGAGCAAC
>NW_025270204.1:0-1413 GCF_018294505.1 Triticum aestivum | reverse complement strand
GGATGCAGTATGTCGTGGTTTGCCGGGCCACGCGCTCTACGTCTTCCTCCTTCTCCAGTAACGCCCCTTGCATCAGATATTTTTTGAATTCCTTGGTCCAATATCCCTCTTGAGGCTCGAGCGCCAAGAGAAAGCGAGCCCCTGAGGCTGGGCCACAAGCTGGGGCCCCCGTGCCTGGCGGTTGTGGGAGCTCCTCCCGAGGCTGTGTCGTGCTTGAAAGCAGTGGCGTCGCTGAAGGCTTGAAGAGCCACTCCTCGAAGAGGAGAGGCTCTTGGGGCTACCGCTTGGATGCCATCCTGGCAATGTCGTCGGCTTCTTGTTGGTGCCACGGGGCACATGCTGCACCTCCATGCCTAGGAACTGCTTTTCCATCTTACATACTTCCGCGAGGTACGCCTCCATGTGCTTGTCCTCTGGCTCGTACACTTTGTTGGAGAAGTTGACGAGGAGCTGTGAGTCGCCCCTAACTGTGAGGCGCTTCACCCCTAGAGCTGCCGTGGCCTTCAAGCCAGCTATGAGGCCTTCATATTCCGCGATGTTGTTGGAGACCTTCTCACCCTGCTGAAAGCATATCTGCACAGCGTAATAGAGCTTATCCTGCGTGGGTGAGATGAGCACTGCTCCAGCCCCCGCGCCCTGGTGCGCGAAGGCATCGTCGAAATACATGACCCATCCGTCTGGCGCCTCACTTCCTAGCGAGGTGGACCGGTCCTCGCCCTCTTCCAGCGTCGGGGCATCCGTCCATTCCTCCACGAAGTCAGCGAGTGCGGCTCCCTTAATGACCCTGGTGGTGCTGAACTCCAACTGGAATGCCTGTAGCTCGATGTTCCACTCGGCGACCCTTCTAACAGAGTTGGGGCTCCTGAGCACCCTCTCCAATGGGTAGGCTGAGATGACCTTGATGGGGTGGCCTTGGAAGTAGTGTCGTAGCTTGCGTGAGGCCACCAAGAGCGCGAGCAGGAGCTTCTGAGGCATGGGATAACGTGCCCTTGCGTCCCGTAGCACGGTGCTGACGAAGTACACCAGGTGCTCGACGAGAACCGGCGTGTTGGTGAGGCTCGCATCTTGCGCAAGCTGGGATGCCTCCTGATGTGGTGGGACCTCTGGCGCCTGGTCGCTTGCGGGGGTCTCTACGGTGTCATCCGGCCGTTCTTGGTCTTCAGTTGCCACCGCTGCGGCTCTTGCTGCGCCTTCCTGATCTTGCGTCATCTCAGCTGGCGACGTAGCTTGGCACGGCGCACTCTTGGCCTGGTGTTCCTCCCGAACCGCCACTAGCGCAGCGCTGGCGGAGTATGGGGTGGCGGCAAGATAGAGCACCAGGGGCTTGAGAGGCCGTGGTGCCACCAATACCGGTGGGCTGGTCAGGTATTTCTTGAGGTCTTGGAAGGCCTGGTCGGCCTCCAGAGTCCACTC
>NW_025270203.1:0-1413 GCF_018294505.1 Triticum aestivum | reverse complement strand
GGATGCAGTATGTCGTGGTTTGCCGGGCCACGCGCTCTACGTCTTCCTCCTTCTCCAGTAACGCCCCTTGCATCAGATATTTTTTGAATTCCTTGGTCCAATATCCCTCTTGAGGCTCGAGCGCCAAGAGAAAGCGAGCCCCTGAGGCTGGGCCACAAGCTGGGGCCCCCGTGCCTGGCGGTTGTGGGAGCTCCTCCCGAGGCTGTGTCGTGCTTGAAAGCAGTGGCGTCGCTGAAGGCTTGAAGAGCCACTCCTCGAAGAGGAGAGGCTCTTGGGGCTACCGCTTGGATGCCATCCTGGCAATGTCGTCGGCTTCTTGTTGGTGCCACGGGGCACATGCTGCACCTCCATGCCTAGGAACTGCTTTTCCATCTTACATACTTCCGCGAGGTACGCCTCCATGTGCTTGTCCTCTGGCTCGTACACTTTGTTGGAGAAGTTGACGAGGAGCTGTGAGTCGCCCCTAACTGTGAGGCGCTTCACCCCTAGAGCTGCCGTGGCCTTCAGGCCAGCTATGAGGCCTTCATATTCCGCGATGTTGTTGGAGACCTTCTCACCCTGCTGAAAGCATATCTGCACAGCATAATAGAGCTTATCCTGCGTGGGTGAGATGAGCACTGCTCCAGCCCCCGCGCCCTGGTGCGCGAAGGCATCGTCGAAATACATGACCCATCCGTCTGGCGCCTCACTTCCTAGCGAGGTGGACCGGTCCTCGCCCTCTTCCAGCGTCGGGGCATCCGTCCATTCCTCCACGAAGTCAGCGAGTGCGGCTCCCTTAATGACCCTGGTGGTGCTGAACTCCAACTGGAATGCCTGTAGCTCGATGTTCCACTCGGCGACCCTTCTAACAGAGTTGGGGCTCCTGAGCACCCTCTCCAATGGGTAGGCTGAGATGACCTTGATGGGGTGGCCTTGGAAGTAGTGTCGTAGCTTGCGTGAGGCCACCAAGAGCGCGAGCAGGAGCTTCTGAGGCATGGGATAACGTGCCCTTGCGTCCCGTAGCACGGTGCTGACGAAGTACACCAGGTGCTCGACGAGAACCGGCGTGTTGGTGAGGCTCGCATCTTGCGCAAGCTGGGATGCCTCCTGATGTGGTGGGACCTCTGGCGCCTGGTCGCTTGCGGGGGTCTCTACGGTGTCATCCGGCCGTTCTTGGTCTTCAGTTGCCACCGCTGCGGCTCTTGCTGCGCCTTCCTGATCTTGCGTCATCTCAGCTGGCGACGTAGCTTGGCACGGCGCACTCTTGGCCTGGTGTTCCTCCCGAACCGCCACTAGCGCAGCGCTGGCGGAGTATGGGGTGGCGGCAAGATAGAGCACCAGGGGCTTGAGAGGCCGTGGTGCCACCAATACCGGTGGGCTGGTCAGGTATTTCTTGAGGTCTTGGAAGGCCTGGTCGGCCTCCAGAGTCCACTC
>NW_025270202.1:0-1413 GCF_018294505.1 Triticum aestivum | reverse complement strand
CGTTGTATGGGTAATGTCATGAAATTTCTCTCCCCTTACCTAAAAGGGTTTTCTACATTATATCCTGTCATGGATATCATACTCTGCTTGTCCTTGGGAAGGATATACCCTTGAAATATGTGTTTAAACACATTTTCCTTTCCATTTTTCTGTTTAAATCTGATAATCATATTTTCCTTTCCATTGGTTGGTTTAACGTTTCTTGTGATCTATATGATCTAATCAGTAACATTCTCCTGCTTATGTAAACACCTCGTTGTACAATGCTGTCAGTAACACCCTGTTACTATTGTTGGTGACATCCCGGTAACCACCGATGGACGAGAACTTTGCCTATTGGTCCGCCTCGTTTCAACGAGCAGGAAAATGGTTCTCCTTGTCCCTCGCCTTGGTACTGATGTTGTTGCCGACATAACTGACTTGGTACTCTCTGACATGCCTTGCTATCATGACCGTGAAGAATGTCACTGCTCCTATTAAAAAAAACCACATGGTGGGCCCATAACCCACAGTTCCACAGGATCGAAACCTGACTCTCCTGTACAACCTGATGTCAAAGTTATTCCTCGTGCTTGACTTTGTATATAATTCACGGGCCACTTGCCTGTTGATCTATTCTGGTATCAGACGCAATACTCAATCTCATTGCTCTGGACCCCTTTCGCATGTTGTTCCAGACATCGAACTATGGCCTATCCGTTTGAAACTTCTCATGGTACCTTCTTACTTTACTCTCGATATTTTCTTAAGTTCAATTCGAGAGTTACTTCCTACCCCATTCCCCGATGTTATCTACCAAATAGTCAACCTTGCCGAGGCCCGTTCTCTCGGAATACTCCCCCTTTATTCTTTCGTTAGTACGATGGAGTTCCCGAAGGAAGGACGACAACCTCATCATGATGTATTGATGCATAGGAATGAAGACATCAACGCTATGGATCTACCACTTCAAGAAGAGCAACCAAGACTGAGTAGATTCGTTAGGATTTCGTAACCAGACCTTTCCTCCTTACTCCCCTCTTAAATCTCGGGACGAGATTTCTTGTAGTGGAGGAGAATTGTGACGCCCGGGAAATTAAGCTACAGTAACCCTCTGGTAATGATGCCACGTCACCTCGATTATTGTTGATAATCTCGTGTTAGCTCGGAACCGAACCAAATTCAAATTTGAATTAAAGTCAAAACAATTAAAGTTTTCAAAAGTCAAAACTAAATTGTCCCTAATGTGTCTAATAATCCATAATAAATGCTGGTGAAGAAATCATCTCTTAATAAAATACCTAAATGCACTAAATAAACTAAAACAGTAGCAAAAATGATTATTTAAATGCTTTAAAATGATAAACAATTACAAACTAATATATTTAGGTGCCAAGTTAATTGTGGCAGTGGTATAATTCCTATTACCAATTT
>NW_025270201.1:0-1413 GCF_018294505.1 Triticum aestivum | reverse complement strand
GGAGCCAACATGGGTATCCAGATCCCGCTGTTGGTTATTGACCGGAGAACGTCTCGGTCATGTCTGCATGTCTCCCGAACCCGTAGGGTCTACACACTTAAGGTTCGATGACGCTAGGGTTATAAAGGAAGCTTGTATGTGGTAACCGAATGTTGTTCGGAGTCCCGGATGAGATCCCGGACGTCACGAGGAGTTCCGGAATGGTCCGGAGGTAAAGATTTATATATAGGAAGTCCTGTTTCGGCCATCGGGACAAGTTTCGGGGTCATCGGTATTGTACCGGGACCACCGGAAGGGTCCCGGGGGCCCACCGGGTGGGGCCACCTGCCCCGGGGGCCACATGGGCTGTAGGGGGTGCGCCTTGGCCTACATGGGCCAAGGGCACCAGCCCCTAGAGGCCCATGCGCCAAGATATAGGAAAAAGGGGAGAGTCCTAAAGGGGGAAGGCACCTCCGAGGTGCCTTGGGGAGGATGGACTCCTCCCCCTTTCTTAGCCGCACCCCTTCCTTGGAGGAGGGGGCAAGGCTGCGCCTCCCCCCTCTCCCCTGCCCCTATATATAGTGGAGGGGAGGGAGGGCATCCATACCTGAGCCCTTGGCGCCTCCCTCCCTCCCGTGACACCTCCTCCTCTTCCGTAGGTGCTTGGCGAAGCCCTGCAGGATTGCCACGCTCCTCCATCACCACCACGCCGTTGTGCTGCTGCTGGATGGAGTCTTCCTCAACCTCTCCCTCTCTCCTTGCTGGATCAAGGCGTGGGAGACGTCACCGGGCTGTACGTGTGTTGAACGCGGAGGTGTCGTCCGTTCGGCACTTGATCATCGGTGATCTGAATCACGACGAGTACGACTCCATCAACCCCGTTCACTTGAACGCTTCCGCTTAGCGATCTACAAGGGTATGTAGATGCAAACTCTCCTCTCCTTTCTACTCGTTGCTGGTCTCTCCATAGATAGATCTTGGTGTTACGTAGGAATTTTTTTGAATTTCTGCTACGTTCCCCAACAGTGGTATCAGAGCTAGGTCTATTGCGTAGATTCTTTGCACGAGTAGAACACAAAGTAGTTGTGGGCGTTGATGTTGTTCAATATGCTTACCGTTACTAGTCCAATCTTGTTTCGACGGTATTGTGGGATGAAGCGGCCCGGACCGACCTTACACGTACTCTTACGTGAGACAGGTTCCACCGATTGACATGCACTTGGTGCATAAGGTGGCTAGCGGGTGCCAGTCTCTCCCACTTTAGTCGGAACGGATTCGATGAAAAGGGTCCTTATGAAGGGTAAATAGCAATTGGCATATCACGTTGTGGACTTGCGTAGGTAAGAAACGTTCTTGCTAGAAACCCATAGCAGCCACGTAAAACATGCAACAACAATTAGAGGACGTCTAACTTGTTTTTGCAGGGTATGCTAT
>NW_025270200.1:0-1413 GCF_018294505.1 Triticum aestivum | reverse complement strand
TATATGAAAAATTATCAGAAAAATTCAAGGAATCCATCTGTACCATTTTCATGCATGTTAGAACAACTTATAGCTGCTGTTTAGCACAAATCAATTAAATGGCATTTGAATAATCACATATGGAGTTTGAATTTGAATCTTGTATTCAAACCAACTTCATTTAATCTGTTGCTAGTTGCATTAGCCCAAAACACATTCATTTTGCCATGTCATGATCATGCATCATATTGTGCATTGCATTGATTGTGTTCCCTTCTGTGTTGCCGGTATTTGTCCCCTCTCGATAGACGTGATACCGATGATGTGATCGTTGACACTGATGAAGACTCAATGTTATCTTCAGAAGTGCCAGGCAAGCAAAACCCCCTTGTTCATTCCGATAAAATCCCACTCTCTCGCTCCTGCTCTCTTTTACTGCATTAGGACAACACCGATTCATCTGTTACTTGCTGCGGTAGCCGAACCCCTTTATCCTTTGCATGACATGTCATTGCCACAGTAAATAGATGAAACCCACTAGCATGAGTAGGAGTTGTTTGAGCCCTGTTGTGCCTACTCATTCATGCTTGTTTGTCATGCCTGCTACTGCTTAGAGTTGAGTCCGGTCTGATTCATCGGGGATGAATCAGAGGTGTGTGAACATGTCCTACTGTGTGTGAGCTAAGTGTGTGAACACGATTTGGTAAAGGTAGCGGTGAGAGGCCATGTAGGAGTACATGGTGGGTTGTCTCATTGAAGCCGTCCTCAGGAACCGAGTTCTGTGTTTGTGATCCATGATTCAGCTACTACCACGCATTGGGCCCGAAACCAATGGACCCTCTCGGCTTCTTAATCACCCTTGTCCTCTGTCCAAGAGTTGCAAGTAGTTTCTGGTGTTTGTAGTATGCTGGAGGCCGTGCGCAGCGCTGACCGTAGGGGTGGGCTGTGATGCGGTAGGCACGTGGCCGGGTAAACCGGGCGCCCGTTTGGTGTCACGGAACCCTGTTCACATCATTTGGGGCTGTGAGCGAAACTCCGGCCGGATCTCCTCATGGATGGAACCCGAATAGGCGATAAACCTGGACTAGAGACTTGAGTGTTTAGGCAGGCCGTGGCCGACACCCACGTTGGGCTTCCGCTTGAAGGTTGCCGAGTACATGTCGTGTAAATGGCGGTAAGTGGTGAGAGCGTGTGTGAAGAAGTACACCCCTGCAGGGTTAATATGATCTATTCGAATAGCCGTGTCCGCGGAAAAGGACTTCTGGGTTGCTTATATCAGTTCATAGACAAGTGAAAGTGGATACTCTAAAATACGCAAGATAAGCGTGAGTGCTATGGATGGCGTTCTCGTAGGGAGACGGGAGCGGTTCCATAGTGGTGTATTGGTTGGTGAATATGTGGACTCGTGTGCGCCACCTCAAAAGAGTTACTCGC
>NW_025270199.1:0-1413 GCF_018294505.1 Triticum aestivum | reverse complement strand
CGGTGAACCGGGCTGTAGCAGGCTAACAGGACTCCGGTATTCATCGCGTGACATTTCCCCGAAGGGACAGACACAGGAACGAAGAAGGACACATGCCGGCCAGCCTAAGTGTTCCGGAGCAGTAGCAAGCTACCATGGCTCAGTGGAAACACTAGGAGACATTTCCCGGTAAGAGAGGCTACTAAAGATAAACAACTAGATGGTCAGATCCCACACATACCAAGCATTTCAATAACATACACACAATATGCTCGATATGTGCAATACAACATGGCATCACAAAATGACTCTACGACTCAAGTAGTTTATTCAATAGGCTCCGAGGAGCGAGATATTACAAACATGGGTCTCATGACCCAACACTCAGAGCATACAAGTCAAAGCACAAGCGGAAGCTATCATGTCTGAGTACAGACAACTATAAATGGAAAAGGCTGAGAAGCCTGACTATCTATCAGATCCTGCCGAGGGCACAAGATCGTAGCTGAGGTAACAAGCTAAACGTCGAAGACCACGCGGAAATACTAGTGAGACTGAAGTCTCTCTGCAAAAACATAAAATAGGCAAACGTGAGTACAAATGTACCCAGCAAGACTTACATCAGAACTATCTACATATGCATCATTATCAACAAAGGGACGGTGGGGTTTAACTGCAGCAAGCCAGCTTTGACTCGGTGGCTATTCTGAACTACGACTGCGAGTAACCTTTTGAGGTGGCGCACACGAGTCCACATATTCACCATATCAATACACCACTATGGATCCGCTCCCGTCTCCCTACGAGAACGCCATCCATAGCACTCACGCTTATCTTGCGTATTTTAGAGTATCCACTTTCACTTGTCTATGAACTGATATAAGCAACCCAGAAGTCCTTTTCCGTGGACACGGCTATTCGAATAGATTAGGGTAACCCTGCAGGGGTGTACTTCTTCACACACGCTCTCACCACTTACCGCCGTTTACACGACATGTACTCGGCAACCTTCAAGCGGAAGCCCAACGTGGGTGTCGGCCACGGCCTGCCTAAACACTCAAGTCTCTAGTCCAGGTTTATCGCCTATTCGGGTTCCATCCATGAGGAGATCCGGCCGGAGTTTCGCTCACAGCCCCAAACGATGTGTACAGGGTTCCGTGACACCAAACGGGTGCCCGGTTTACCCGGCCACGTGCCTACCGCATCACAGCCCACCCCTACAGTCAGCGCTGTCCACGGCCTCCAGCATACTACAAACACCAGAAACTACTTGCAACTCCTGGACAGAGGACAAGGGTGATTAAGAAGCCGAGAGGGTCCATTGGTTTCGGGCCCAATGCGTGGTAGTAGCTGAATCATGGATCACAAACACAGAACTCAGTTCCTGAGGACGGCTGCAATGAGACAACCCACCATGTACTCCTACATGGCCTC
>NW_025270198.1:0-1413 GCF_018294505.1 Triticum aestivum | reverse complement strand
GCCCCCCCCTCGTCCTCGCGCACCCCGAGCTCCTCCGCCCGCACCGATGGTCCCCGCGTGCTCCTGGCACTCCCAGGACCCCGTAGAGCCCCACGCCTGGCCTTCCCGTGCCTCCCATCGCCGTGCCCGTGCAACCCCGAACTCCGGCCGCCGCTAAGCTCACCACCGGTGCCGTTTCCGGCCATCTCCGGACGAACCACTACCACCATCCGGCGCGGATCGTCTTGGCCGTTCGAACGCGACCAAGCGCGCGTGAAACGGACCCCTGTGGCCGAAATCCGGCCACGGCCGAGGCTCGTCGCCGTGTACGGGCTCGCCGGAGTGCCCTCCCGCTGGCGTCCGACGTGGCACACCTGGGGGCCACCCCCTGGGTCACTGCCAGTGGGCCCCCTGGTCACCTGTTGACCAGTTGACCTGGTCAACTGGGCTGACTGGGCGGCCCCAGCCACTTACGTGCGGGCCCCGCCCCTTAAAATAAATAATTAAAATGATTTTATAATTAAAAGTAATTAGTTTAACTAATTAGTCACTGACATGTGGGACCCAGCTGCTAATTAACCGCGTTTAATTTAAAATAACCCACTGTTAGCCCTCTCTCTATGACATGTAGGGCCCACTGGTCAGTTTGACCTGGTCAGCAAGTCTGTTGACTGCTGACGTCATCAGCACGTCATGCTGACGTCATTTTTTTCTGTTATTTAAATAATTCCAGAAATTCAAATAAACTTTGAAAATTCATATCTTTTAAACCGTAACTCGGATGAAAATGATTTCTATATGAAAGTTGCTCAGAACGACGAGACGAATCCGAATACGCAGTCCGTTCATCCACCACACCTCCCTAACCTATCGAACTAGCAACTTTCCCCCTCCGGTCCGTCTGTCCGAAAACGCGAAACATCGGGAATACCTCCCGGATGTTTCCCCCTTCACCGGTGCCACCTACTGCCGCGTTAGGACACCCCTAGCACCGCTCATTTTCATGTCACGCATCGTCATGCTTATGTTTGCATTGTATTTACTGTTCTTCCCCCTCTTCTCTCCGGTAGACTACGAGACCGACACTGCTGCTGCCCAGTTCGACTACGGAGTCGACGACCCCTCCTACTTGCCAGAGCAATCAGGCAAGCCCCCCCCTTGATCACCAGATATCGCCTACTCTACTCTCTACTACTTGCATTAGAGTAGTGTAGCATGTTACTACTTTCGATATCCTATTCTGATGCATAGCCTATCCTTGCTACTACTGTTGTTACCTTTACCTGCAATCCTACATGCTTAGTCTAGGATGCTAGATTTCCATCAGTGGCCCTACATTCTTGTCCGTCTGCTGTGCTATACTATCGGGCCGTGATCACCTGGGCGGTGAACACGGGCATATACTTACATACTATATACATGACACATGTGATG
>NW_025270197.1:0-1413 GCF_018294505.1 Triticum aestivum | reverse complement strand
TTTTTGATCATCATCAAAGCATACATTCCAACTCCGAGATGCTCACTCCAGTCCTTAGAAGGATTGCTGGAGCTTTGCATACTTATTAGCATCTTTCGGGATTGACAAAACCTTCCGGTTGTATCACATACAACCTTTCCTCATTAAAATCGTCGAGGAAACAATGTTTTGACATCCTATCTGCAAGATTTCATAAATAATGCAGTAATCGCTAATATAATTCCAACAGACTCTTAGCATCGCTACGAGTGAGAAAATCTCATCGTAGTCAACTCCTTGAACTTGTCGGAAAACATCTTAACGACAAGTCGAGCTTTCTTAATGGTGACATTTACCATCATTGTCCGTCTTCCTTTTGAAATCCATCTGTACTCATTAGCCTTACGACCATCGAGCCGTTCTGCCAAAGTCTACACTTTGCTTTCATACATGGATCCTCTCTCGGATTTTATGGCCTCAAGCCATTTATCGGAATCCGGGCCCACCATCGCTTCTCCATAGCTCGTAGGTTCATTGTTGTCTAGCAACATGACCTTCAAGACAGGATTACGTACCACTCTGAAGTAGTACGCATCCTTGTCATCCTACGAGGTTTGGGAGTGACTTGATCCAAAGTTTCATGATCAATATCATAAGCTTCCACTTCAATTGGTGTAGGTGCCACAGGAACAACTCCCTGTGCCCTGTCGCACACTAGTTGAAGAGACGGTTCAATAACCTCATCAAGTCTCCACCATCCTCCCACTCAATTCTTTCGAGAGAAACTTTTCCTCGAGAAAGGACCCGATTCTAGAAACAATCCATATTGCTTTCGGATCTGAATTAGGAGGTATACCCAACAGTTTTGGGTTTCCTATGAAGATGCATTTTATCCGCTTTGGGTTCGAGCTTATCAACCTGAAACTTTTTCATATAAGCGTCGCAGCCCCAAACTTTTAAGAAACGACAACTTAGGTTTCTCTAAACCATAATTCATACGGTGTCATCTCATCGGAATTACGTGGTGCCCTATTTAAAGTGAATGTGGTTGTCTCTAATGCCTAACCCATGAACGATAGTGGTAATTCGATAAGAGACATCATGGTACGCACCATATCCAATAGGGTGCAACTATGATGTTCGAACACACCATCACATTATGGTGTTCCAGGCGGTATTAATTGCGAAACAATTTCCACAATGTCTTAATTGTGTGCCAAAACTCGTAACTCAGATATTCATCTCTATGATCATATCATAGACATTTTATCCTCTTGTCACAATGATCTGCTACTTCACTCTGAAATTACTTGAACCATTCAATAATTCAGACTTGTGTTTCATCAAGTAAATATACTCAACATTTACTCGAATCATCTGTGAAGTAAGAACATAATGATATTCACTGCATGCCTCAGCACTCATTCGACTGCA
>NW_025270196.1:0-1413 GCF_018294505.1 Triticum aestivum | reverse complement strand
CTGATTTTGGGCCTTCCTAGCAAAGTTTTTGAAGATCTTTTGGACCTGCGATTTATCATCGAGAAAGAACACCCACGTAAATCTTGAAAAATCATCAACTATAACTAGACCAAAAGAATTTCCACCGAGACACTTGTAAGAGTTGGGACCAAAGACATCCATGTGAAGTAGCTCAAGTGGCCTCCTTGTGGTCATAATGTTCTTCACGGGATGCCTTCCTCCAACCTGTTTACCTGCTTGACAAGCACTGCAAAGTCTATCCTTATCAAATATGACATTGTTGACACCAAGGATATGATTTCCTTTAATAAGCTTGTTAAGGTTTCTCATGCCAACGTGACTTAGTCGTCTATGCCATAACCAACCTTTTGAGGATTTAGCAATGAAGCAAGTTTTAGGTTGAGCCTTTTTAGTGAAATCAACAATGTATAGATCACCTCTACGTATACCGGTAAAGACCATTTTATGATTGTCTCGACGAAACACTTGGCAATCAACTTCAGTAAATAAGACATTGAAACCAAAGTCAGCAAGTCTAGATACTGAAAGTAAGTTGTATCCAAGAGATTCAACGAGCATGACATTTTGTATGGAGCTATCATGTGAGATGGCCACCGTACCAAGGCCAACCACCTTACCCTTTGAGTTGTCACCGAAGGTGACATACTTTCGAGGACTATCATTATCAGCAAGCTCACGAAACATGTCTTTATCTCCGGTCATGTGATCGGTACATCCACTATCAAGAACCCATTCCTTTCCTCCGGACATGTATCCCTGAAGATTTGCCATAAGACCAAAGTGTCTCATTGCATCATCAAGATCAAAGTCATCATCATCATCCTCATCATAGTATCCATGTTCAACATCGTCATGTGGTGGATCAAATCCTAGAGAGGGTGATTCGTTAGAGTGATTTTGACAATGATCTTGTCTATGAATTTTTATAGCTTCGGAAATAATATCACTAATAATACCAACATTTCCTTTGGCACGCATAAGATTTGTAAGCTCAAATAGACGATCACCAAACATAGGATCACTAGTATTCATCTTACTCAAGGCAATAGACTTATGAAGAATTTCATCAAGATTTTTTAAAGAATAATCAGGAAATCGTTCCTCAAGAAATTTCCATATAGTGTAGGCACACTCAAGAGTAGGCAGTTTTATAATCAAGTTTCCAGGCAAGCCTCTAGTGATAAGATTAACAGTTCTAACATTCCTAATCATGTCAATAGACTCATCAAGGGTAGGATGCATAGGATCAACACAAGGTGCACAAGGACTAGCAATGTACTTGTTCAAATGATATTGATTGAAAATTACAAGCATCTCATTTTTCCACTCACGAAAATACTCTCCATCAAGAATAGGCACTCTATGTCTAAGACTCCCCAAAGTAGACTCATC
>NW_025270195.1:0-1413 GCF_018294505.1 Triticum aestivum | reverse complement strand
ACAACTCTGAGAACCTTGCAGGCAAGATGACCACCCCTCGACATCACTTCTATCTTTGCTTTGCTAGTTGTTCATTCTATTGCCATGCTGCGCTACCTACCACTTGCTATATCATGCCTCCTGTCGTGGAATTGTCACGGCAGATGTCCTTGAGCTAGGACTTAGTCGTGGAGCCATTGCAACTAGGAAGCTTAAAGGGGTTAATGCGGGACAAGGAACACGAGGGTTTATACTGGTTCGGCCCCTTACGGTGAAGGTAAAAGCCTACGTCCAGTTTGAGGTGGTATTGATTAGGGTTACGATCACCAGGGAGCTAAACTGCTATGCCCGGCTCTCGATGAGATTGTTGTCGCCCTCAAACTGCTGCCGGGTCGTCCCTTTATATAGGGAGGCTGACGCCCTGCAGCTCTCAGAGTCCCGGCCGGCTCATAAGAGTGTCCGGCTCGGACTCTCAATTATTCTTGCCTTACACTACAAGTTCTACCATAATAATGATTGTAACTACGGGCCTTAAGCCATATCCGGGTCTTAAGCCCATCTTTGGCCCACCGTCTTTAAGCTTGGCGCCGGGCTTCTGGCAATGACCATATGAGTAACCCGGCCCCTCCTGGCGGGTGACTCTAAGGTCTATATCCTCAACATTAGGCCCCAGATTGATTTGAGCCGGCTCATGTCAATCTTCAACTCTTTTAACAGGAAAAATCTCCGGCTTACCATTCGTGTGAAGGCCATAACCCGGCGTGACGTCATCCTCTGGACTCCGGATAATCCGCCGTGACGTCATCTTCCATTAAGTCCGTTTTTTACTCCGCCAGATCCGCAACGGATCTTTTTTCCTTTACTGTCATCCCGAAAATTGAGGCGCTGCGTGGGGAGATAACCACGCCATGGTCTCCTTGATTCTCGCGCCCGCTTTACGAGCTCGCCTTATAAATAGGCCGGCCCGACGGGCTCTTCTCACGCTCCTTCCTTTGTCGTCTTCTTCCTCTCACTGTCCCGTGCTGCTCGAGCTCCGCCGCCGTCGCCGCCGCGGGTCTCCTCGTCGTCACTAGCTCAGGCCGCTGCATCACCCTGATCTGACCAGAGAAACGGGGCGACCTCCGCGACTCTCCCGCTCTTGTAAGTCATGCTTGTCCTGTAGAGTAGATCTGTCGTAGGATTCGTCCGTGTTCCTCGTGTTCGTCGCCATTGCCCGCAAGTTCCGGTAGTTCTCATAGTTACTGCCCCTGTTTGATCTTAGATCTGCATAGAACTAGTGCGGCGACTGTTTGGCACCCATTTTACACGCAAACAGCTCTCTTTTTACTGCATAGGAACTTTGTTCGGGCCCAAGAACTCCCTCGCTTCTGTTTCTAGGTCTAGAAATTTTTCTTTTGCCCGACCATTTCAATCCAAAAAAGTTACTGCAATGTG
>NW_025270194.1:0-1413 GCF_018294505.1 Triticum aestivum | reverse complement strand
GGGGTATCCGGACAGCCGGACTATAGAAGCGTCAAGATACAAGACTCAAGACTTCGGCTCGTGTCCGGATGGGACTCTCCTTTGCGTGGAAGACAAGCTTGGCGATCCGGATATTATGTTTTCTTCCTTGTAACCGACTCCATGTAAACCCTAGCTCTCCAGTGTCTATATAAACCGGAGAGCATGGTCCTTAGAAGGCCGATCACAATTACAAGCATACCATCATAGGCTAGCTCTTAGGGTTTAGCCTCTACGATCTTGTGGTAGATCTACTCTTGTATTCCACATATCTTCAATATTAATCAAGCAGGAAGTAGGGTTTTACCTCCATCGAGAGGGCCCGAACCTGGGTAAATATTGTGTCCCTTGCTTCCTGTTACCATCAGCCTAAAACGCACAGATCGGGACCCCCTACCCGAGATCCGCCGGTTTTGACACCGATATTGGTGCTTTTATTGAGAGTTCCTCTGTGTCATCGCTTCGAGCCTTGATGGCGTCTTCAATCGTCAACAACACGGTCCAGGGTGAGACTTTTCTTCCCGGACAGATCTTTGTGTTCGGTGGCTTCGCACTGCGGGCCAATTCGCTTGGCCAGTTGGAGCAGATCGATAGCTTCGCCCCTGGCCACTAGATCAGGTTCGGAAACTTGAACTACACGGCAGATGTCCGCGGGGACTTGATTTTCGACGGATTCGAGCCTGCACCAGGAGCACCGGACAGCCACGACGAGCACGGCCTAGACCTGCTGTCGGACAGTGCCCGGGACATCATCCCCGAAGCAGCCTTGGATCTAAATCCAGGACAGGTTGCGTTGCCTATGGACGGAGGGCTGGACCCCGCTCCGCAGGCCGCAGACTTATCGGCGGTGGAGCCGAACACGGGTCCCACCTTTGTGGAGGCCTGTAACCCCGGACCCCCGGACTCATACCCGGTTGTTGGTCCTGTTCCGCTCACTCTCGAGCCAGTCGAGCCAGGTTGGGCTCCAGTAATGGAGTTTACCGCTGCAGACATCTTTCAGCACTCGCCCTTTCGTGACATGCTGAATTCCTTGAAGTCTCTCTCTTTGTCAGGAGACTCTGGGCCGAACTATGTCCGGCCCGAGTGGGAAGCAGGCGACGAAGGAATTCGGCGCCCACCCACCACCCACTTCATTGCCACGATCGAAGAATTAACCGACGTGCTTGACTCCGAAGACATCGGCGGTATGGACGACGATGCAGGAGAGGCTCCAGAATCCCTAGAGCGTGGGACTACTACCTTGTCACACGATATATACATGGTAGATACGCCCAATAAGGATGGTATCCCGGACGATAAAACACCCGGGCAAAAGCCAAAGAGGCGGCGCAGACGCCGCTCAAAGTCCAGCAATGGCAAAAATAGCGACAAGAGCGCAAGAAGGGTTGATATACC
>NW_025270193.1:0-1413 GCF_018294505.1 Triticum aestivum | reverse complement strand
GCGTCAGTTTCCACAATGACACGGCTAATACCCTATTCCTGGGCTCTCTCCATCGCATGGATGCATGCATCCGCTTCACTTTGTAGTCATCTTGTGCATGGTCAATACGGCCAGCTCCAGACCCAACAACATCTCCCTCCGTGTCATGAAGGACGAAGCCTCAGCCACCATCAGAACATAATTTTGATTATACCCGCAGCTGGGGTTTCCGACACATGAAGAGCATTTTTAGGTGTCGTTTCCTTTGCAGCAAAAAACTCCTTGTATTCCCATGCTGCCCGTTTGATTTGCCAAGTAATCTGTTCAATGTTTATTGCTCGTTCCTCCATGCGAGGTTTGTTTCTTGCCGTCCAGCAGGTTCACAGAGTAGCGCTGCCCAAACTTCTTCTCTGCACATCCTGTTTCAGAATCTCCTCCTCCATGACCTTTTTTGGATCATGCAGAAGTGCACATGTCTCCCTACACTGCTGGAAGCCCCACCCTTTGCACATTTACTTGTAGCTCCAGAAACTAAACAAAAACACAATGAGATTTACCGATCTCGCAAAGAAAAACTGGTTCGCTCCGGTGAAGCCTATGTTCTACCCCCACACACTTCCACTATGGATGTATAGTACGTATTTGTTTGCAACTCGGCGATGTAAAGTAACACAAATTGTTGGTTCTCAAAATAAAAAAAAATCCTACTGGGGTTATTTCCTACACCAACCTAACAATGTGGCATTGAAAACACATCAACCATAGTTGATCTGCTATGTCGAATGAAATACATGAATCTTCTTATTTAAGAGCCCATGATTTGAACGAGGACATGTCTCTCCTCTTATAAAGGGCCCAAAGAAATATTGGAGGAAACACACACCTGCTCTTATTTAAGAGCAAGTGAGATATGTACTCCCTCCGTTCTTTTTTAGTTTGCGTATAACTCAGTGCACGCATACCAAGCAGACCATCACATGCATTATTTTGGACAATTTTACCCCTGCATGCAAGGACCTAGAGAAATGTATGGCTATTAATATGCATGGAGTCATTGGTTCCTTTTCCTTGATTCCTGCGTGAGTCTTCTCGGATTCTCCGCAAGCGCGCTTCCCCTGCCTCCTCTATGCATGCTGCATGCATGCGTTTGGTCTGTCATCACTCCCGGGCTGCATGCACAGCTATGGAAGTAAGGGTAAACTGGGAAACAGTTGCTGAAAAAGTGGATGGCGCAGAGCATTCAGGGAAAAACTGAAAAATCTTAAACGCAAACTATTGAGGACCGGAGGGATGGTCTGCTTCGTGCACATTGAAACATGAGAGATATGTTATGATTGGGAAGCATCTGGTTTCATTCTTGTGTTGGGCTTGCTTCTCAGGCACCAAATGGGGTCACCACTTTGTGATATCTAGCTGAGAGGCGCAGAGAAGAAC
>NW_025270192.1:0-1413 GCF_018294505.1 Triticum aestivum | reverse complement strand
GCTATCATTTTGTGGTTATGCTTTAGAGACTGTCGCATTCACTTTAAATAGGGCACGGTCTAAATCCATTGAGACGACACCGTATGAATTATGGTTTGGGAAGAAACCTAAGCTGTTGTTTATGAAAGTTTGGGGATGCGATGCTTATGTCAAGAAACTTCAACCTGAAAAGCTCAAACCCAAATCGGAAAAGTGCGTCTTCATAGGATACCCTAAGGAAACTATTGGATATACCTTCTACCTCAGATCCGAAGGCAAGATCTTTGTTTCCAAGAATGGATCCTTTCTGGAGAAAGAGTTTCTCTTGAAAGAAGTAAGTGGGAGGAAAGTAGAACTTGATGAGGTACCCCCTCTTGAACCGGAGAGCAGGGCAGCACAAGAAAATGTTTCTGTGGTGCCTGCACCGACTAGAGAGGACGTTAATGATGATGATCATGAAACTTCGGATCAAGTTGCTACTGAACTTCGTAGGTCCACGAGGACATGTTCCACACCTGAGTGGTATGGCAACCCTGTCCTAGAAATCATGTTGTTAGACAACGGTGAACCTTCAAACTACGAAGAAGCGATGGCGGGCCCAGATTCCAACAAATGGCTTGAAGCCATGAAATCCGAGATAGGATCCATGTATGAGAACAAAGTATGGACTTTGGTGGACTTGCCCGATGATCAGCATGCCATAGAGAATAAGTGGATCTTTAAGAAGAAGACTGACGCGGATGGTAATGTGATCGTCTATAAGGCTCAGCTTGTCGCTAAGGGTTATCAACAAGTTCAAGGAGTTGACTGCGATGAGACCTTCTCACCCATAGCAAAGCTGAAGTCCGTCTGAATCATGTTAGCAATTGTCGCGTTCTATAATTATGAGATATGGCAAATGGACGTCAAAACTGCATTCCTTAACGGTTTCCTTAAGGAAGAATTGTATATGATGCAGCCGGAAGGTTATGTCGATCCTAAGAATGCTGACAAGGTATGCAAGCTCTATAGCTCCATCTATGGGTTGGTGCAAGCATCTCGGAGTTGGAACATTTGCTTTGATGAAATGATCAAAGCATTTGGGTTTATACAGACTTATGGAGAAGCCTGTATTTATAAGAAAGTGAGTGGGAGCTCTGTAGCATTTCCCATATTATATGTGGATGACATACTGTTGATGGGAAATGATATAGAACTTTTGGAAAGCATAAAGGCCTACTTGAATAAGTGTTTTTCAATGAAGGACCTTGGAGAAGCTGCTTACATATTAGGCATCAAGATCTATAGAGATAGATCGAGACGCCTCATTGGTCTTTCACAAAGCACATACCTTGACAAGATATTGAAGAAGTTCAATATGGATCAGTCCAAGAAGGGGTTCTTGCCTGTATTGCAAGGTGTGAGATTGAGCACAGCTCAATGCCCGACCTCGGC
>NW_025270191.1:0-1413 GCF_018294505.1 Triticum aestivum | reverse complement strand
TCTGAAACCGGGACTAAAGGCTCGTTTTCTACTAATGGACAAGCTCGTATTTCCTCCGCTCTTCCCTCTCCATTGGAAAAAGGGCGGACATGTGATGAATATTTTTTTTGAACGGTACATGTGATGAATATGGTTGGATTGCCAGCACCGGCTTGGTTTTCCGCGGACACATTCACAAATATCTGATGATGTCTGGTTTGGTTAAACGCATTGGAGTTGCCCTTAGACCATTGTGCCAACGGAGGCAGCATTAGGCCCGTGAACTACTGTTGGAAATTTAGAATTTGTGGTCTACCCCTTATTTCTCTGCGCTTATCCGTGGTGCCGCTCACAAATCGCATCTTTGAGGCTAGGAGGTAGGGACCTTCTTATACTGTGTTTCCAAAGAGTCTGCCCCTTATACAGATAAGATTCCTAGTCATTACAACTAGTTTTCGGGATAGAGTCCAGATCAAATTACCAACCACAATCATATTTGTCTGTTAACGGATTCTATCCGTTATGTTCCCGGAGCACACGCTTGTAAGCAACGGGCCATAATAGATTGTAAATTCCTCTAATTACGTAGATCAACATTAGGGCTGTAATCTAACTATACGATCTAGCTCCTCCCAATCATCAGTGTATCCGGGCAATCTTTCCAATATAAATAGTATATTGTATTCCACTGATAATTGACCAGCTTCCTTAAGCATATATTACTTAAGTACATTCCAACAAGTAACAATTCCATGATAAACATGTAAAGCAATTCGATATAGAAATACATGTATAATTCCATAATGAGGTATTCCGAATATTGACAATTCCATGTAATTTGAATATAGTTGCAGGACACATAATTCCAACATCTACCACTTGTCCAAAACGATCATTTAAATATTTGTAACCCCCTAGCCTCAAAGATGCGATTTGTGAGCGGCACCACGGATAAGCGCAGAGGAATAGGGGGTAGACCACAAACCCTAAATTTCCAACAACTACGACAACAACAATGTACAACTTTAGTCTGCCCCATCATAGAATTTCATCGTCCGCCGATCACGATACTACCACTACTTTTTAAACAACTCCTGATTATTGATTTTTATTCGGTGGCTTTGTATAGTCTCCTTTTTACCCATTTCTTGCTGCTATGATGATAATACATATGAGTCGATAATATCATGTTCAGGCGCATGCCACACATACGCTTTAGGGTACGCCCGTGCGAAAGGAACATATCCTATCACTTAGTGCGTGCGTAAAGGACTGAGGCCAGAGCAACATACGCGCATGTATGTCAGGCGTGAGATCACTAATTGCCGATATGTACGTTGTCGCTCTAATTGACATCGCATGCACATGTAAATTAATTTTGACTAAATACATATGGTGGCGTTTAATTGATCGTTCGTACATATAGAGTAATAC